>NC_079211.1:47118103-47298103 GCF_029633865.1 Lampris incognitus | reverse complement strand
CCCCCCAAGTCAGTTGAGACTGAAGTGGTCCTGAGATGAGTGATGGAACATTTCTCTCACAATAAACGTTGTGTTCAGATGAACTGATTCAATTTTCTGTGATTTACTTACCTAGATTGTTGAGCATGCATTAAGTTACTAGAGAGAGTTGTGTATCAACAACGTTTGAACTATATAGAAGAACGCTATCTATATGAACCTTTTCAATCGGCTTTCACGGCCTGACACTCTACTGAAACTGTTCTGACCAGAGTCATGAACATTCTTCTACTAGCTATGGACTCTGATTGTGCTTCCGCTACTAGACTTAAGTGCAGCCTTTGACACCATTGATCACTGTATACTATTAGACTGAATATAATATAATTTTGGCCCTGTGATGGCCTGGTAACTTGTCCAAGGTGTCTCCCTGCCTGCCGCATTGACATTCTCTGATGTTAAATATGGCATACCTCAGGGCTCAGTTTTTGGCCCTCCACTTTTATCTCTTTATATTTCTCCTCATGGCCAATTTATACACAGTCATGGAATACATTTCCATTGCTATGCTGATGATACTCAGCTGTATGTGTCTATAAGGGCTGATGATCCTACACAAATGGCTAACTTAGAGGCCTGCTTGGCTACTGCGGAAACTTGGATGTCACTCCATTTTCTGCTTTTAAATTTGGATAAAACCGAAATGTTTGTCATTGGCCCTGACAGACCCACACACCTATTTGATCAGGCAAAAGTAACACCCCACAACTCCGTAATTTCACAAAGTGTAGCACCCAAAACTATTGGTGTCACATTTGATTCCAGTCTTTATTTTGATAAGCACATTAAAGAAATCCCCAAGACTACCTTTTTTCACCTTGCATTTGTTTCATCCAGACTTGATTAATGTAATTATTCCACAAGCTTGTACTAAAGGGGGTTCAAAATGCTGCAGCTAGTATCCTAACTAAAACTAGGAAATGTGACCATAATACAATAATTATTGCCTCCCTTCATTGGCTTCCTAGTCATGTTAGATTAGACTTTCAAAGTGCTTCTGCTGACTCATAAAATTCTAAAAGGGCTTGCCCCATCATACGTACCTGTCTGATCACCTTAAACCATACATTCTATCTCGAGCTCTCCACTCTCAAAATACAGGCCTCCTGTGTGTACGCAAAGTTAAAAAAAGTTAGCTAGTGGCAGGGCTTTTTCTTATCGGGTCCCGTTCTTATGGAATAACCTGCCTGCTGCTGTCAGACAATCAGTGTCTGTTGAGTCCTTTCGTTTTTTTGCCATATCCAATAATTAGTTGCCTTTAAATTGAATACTTCATGATCTGTGCTGCATGACTGGTCAGTTTCTGTCTCAGTGAATTTACCAAGCACTATTCTGCTGATGAGATTATAGAGTATTGATTCACTATTGCAAACTGTTCTCTTCTCTCACATGTCTTTTCTCTCTCTCTGAATGATTTCCTCCCCCATCTCTTCTTCCGTGTATATGAATGGTATGATGTGAGTCTCCCCTGTGTGCACGTGTTGTCTGTCTTCCTCCCGGGTCTCCATGTTGACGGTGGTTACCACTTGGACACTGCTTGGCATCCTCCTCATCACATTTTTTTTATAAGTTATGCATCTATATCCTGTTTCAATGTTATATCCTTCCCTCACTCTGCTGTGTGACTGTTTTTTCTTGTTTCTTCTCCAATGTAAGTGAATGGTGTGATGTATGTCCCCTGTGTGCATGTGTATTCTGTCCTTCTGTCAGGTCTACATGATGATATTGGTTGCATGGCTCAGGTCCTGAATCAATTTGCACATTTGTTCATCTTGAGAGAGATATTCCTCCTCTGTTGCTCTCCTTGAGGTTTCTTCTGATTTTTCCTCCCTGTTTATGGGTGTTTCTTTTTCCCCCCTTTTTTAGGGAGCTGTTCTTTATCTGGTGTGAAGGTCTAAGGACATGATGTGTTGTATTGCTGCAAAGCTCACTGAGGCAAATTTGTAATTTGTGATAGTGGGCTATACACATAAAATTGACTTGACTTTGATTTAGGCGGCATGGTGGCACAGTGGTTAGCAAGAAGGTTCTGGGTTCGAGCCCCGAAGTTGTCCTACCTTGGGGAGCGTCACTGGTCATCCTCTGTGTGGAGTTTGCATGTTCTCTCCGTGTTTGCGTGGATTTCCTCCATGTGCTCCGGTTTCCTCCCACTGTCCAAAGACCTGTTGGTCAGGTGAATCGGCCATACTAAATTGTCCCTAGGTGTGAATATATATGTGTTTGTGTGTGTGTGTGTGTGTGTGTGTGTGTGTGTGTGTGTGTGTGTGTGTGTGTGTGTGTGTGTGTGTGTGCCTGGTGGCCTGTCCAGGGTGTCTCTCCACCTGCCACCCAATAACTGCTGGGATAGGCTCCAGTGACCCCGCGAGCAGGATAAATGGTTCGGATAATGGAATAATGGATGGATGGATGGATGACTTTGCTTTACTCAACCCAATCCCTGCATTCATGTGCTTTCCATTGAGAAAAGACACTGAGGTTTATTCCCTGGCTTCAGAAATTTCAACAGTATTTCACGTGGACTCATCTGTGCTGGAGGATGAGATCTTGTCACTGCAGGCTGACATTCGATGGAAGCTGTGGGCCCATCTTAGATGGTTCTGGAATTTACTCACACAGGAAATGTATTCAAACATGGGAAAATGTGCTACCTCACTGACTGCATTGTTCAGCTTGACTTATTTATGTGAGTCAGTCTTTCCCCACATGAAGATTGTTAAGTTCAAATGCCATGCCATGATGACAGATGATCATTTCGATGCGGGTTTGAGACCAGCTACCAACAGCTACTATCCGGATTATGCATCCCTGGCTGACTCCATTCAGTGCAGGTCATCACAATAAGGTAGATACTCTAAATATATTGACATGTATTGTGCTGTGGAGGGTCCATACATTACTGCAATATACATTTTTTATGTATTTTCAGCAAAGGGATATTTATTTATTTATTTATTTTTGGCATATAATTTTGAGCTGCTCATTTTAAAAGTGACTCGCAAGCCAAAAAAAAGTTTGGACACCCCTGTTCCACCACCTCCTCAAACAAATCAATCTTTTGCTAAAAGTTTTGAAGTGTTTCTGATGTGTCAGTTTGATTTTCTTGGTTGGTTATATTGGTGGCCCCAGGTCAAGTCAAGTCAAGTCAAGTCAATTTTATTTGTATAGCCCAATATCACAAATTACACATTTGCCTCAGCGGGCTTTACTGAACAACATCCTGACCTTAGACCCTCTCATCAGACAAGGAACAACTCCCTAAAAAAAATAAAAAATAAAAACTTTAACAGGGAGAAAAATAGGAAGAAACCTCAGGGAGAGCAACAGAGGAGGGATCTCTCTCCCAAGATGGACAACGGGCAATGGGTGTTGTGTTTACACAATACAACATTTAAATAGGATAACATAATTATAACATATATGAAGAATATGATGAGAAGGATGCCAAGCAGTGCCCAGATGCCACAGGATCAGCCCAGGACCCAGGTCCTATCTGTGTGGAGGTTGCATGTTCTCCCCGTGTCTGTGTGGGTTTCCTCCAGGTGCTCCGGTTTCCTCCCACCATCAAAAAGACATGCATGTTAGGGTTAATACTGGCAGTGGAAAGAAGAACTGGAGGTGATCCCCGGGTGCTGCAGCTGCCCACTGCTCCTCCTATACAATAGGATGGCTTAAATGCAGAGAACACATTTCGTTGTGGCTTCCTTTCTGTCTGAAAACATGATTTGGACAAGCTAACGTTAGCTTTGTTAAACCGGTGCAAAAGCATCTGTTTTACAATTCTAGTGTTATGTGTTTGATCAGCATATGATGTACATAATATGTAACGTCAGATATTCAACTGAAACTGTACAGTCAATATTAGACTCCAATTACAAACGTAGCCAATGACCCCATATTGCTCTTTGCATGCATGCCACTGTATCCATGTTGCTGAATTTACCACTCGGAGAGAAAGTTTTAAGCCTGGGGAATTAACGCCATGTTTTAGTTCAAAAGATATTGTAACGCGCATGGATAAGTAGACACGTTGGTCCTTGACTAACGGGTCGGACCCTTTAGTCGACTGGTTAACGTTGTAGCTTGCGGAGTGGGAGACACGAGTTCGCGTCCCGGCTGTGGCGACGCTCCCCCAGACTGCCCCCCCCTCGAATTCGCTACATTGATGTCAGAAGTGGGATAGCGAAACCGTGAGGTCATCGGAAGCGCGTGCGCCCAAAGGCGTGAGGGAGCTGATATGCGGGAACGCGCTTCTTGAAGGACGGGGGTAGTGTAACGTGCATGGATAGATAGACATGTTGGTCCTTGGCAAACGGGTCGGACCCTTTAGCCGACTGGTTAACGTTGTCGTTTGCTGAGTGGGAGACACGGGTTCGCATCCCGACTGTGGCGGTTCCCGGACTGCCCCCCCCCGAATTCGCTGCACTATAATGAAGTGGTGCCCACCTTTTAAAGATATCCCTTAAAATGGAGGTGCCATTAAGAGCATTGCTTTTGCAAAACCGAGATTACGTTTTCCTTTCGTCTAGCGACTGTTTAAATACACTGGGAAACAGGGGTCAGTCAGAGTGGTGGTAAAACACCACATTAACAAAAAGCCACGCGTCACCGGGTACACGTGGAGTCTCCAGCCGCTTCTTCTCACCTGACAGTGAGGCGTTTCACCAGGGGGATGTAGCACGTGGGAGGATCACGCTATTCCGCCCAGTTCCTACCCCCCCCCCCGGACATGCGCCCCGACCGACCAGAGGAGGCGCTAGTGCAGCGACCAGGGCACATGCCCACATCCGGCTTCCCTCTCTCAGACAGGGCCAATTATTTGTGTAGAGACGCCCGACCAGGATCGCTTTGTTGGGTAACCAGGATAAACGCCCGTTCTTCCCTCTCCCACAGGGAAGGTAAACTCAGTGGAGACGGGCGGTGGCAGCAGTCGTCAGCAGTGTTACTAAACACTGTTATCGCACAACTTTTGCCATTTACATCTGAAGGCTGCACCGTTTTTCCTGCCGTTTGTTTCCTCCGCTGCTCGGCTTTTGAGGTGCTGCCGAGAACCGCCCGCACTCACGTCTGATTAGTCAAAGCAATTGGACTTTCAAAGGACCACGACTCCTCCGAGCGCGTGTCGATAGGCCTTTTATTCTAACGACTGTTCTGCTGGGGGGGTTTGATAGGTTGTACATGTAAGTTGGTTGTATAGTTGTGTAAATATGATTGTCTCAATCAAGTTGTCCGTGCAACAACTGCACTTTGACAAGCGCAGCGATGCACGTACACGTTCAAGTACAAGTGCGAGCGCGGAAATCCTCACAAGCGCGCGCACACGCGCACGCACGCACGCTTTACTTCCAGTTGAACAGTAGTCCTCCAACCCAAAAACAAGAACACAATCCATGACAATCTCTAATCACGCTGTAATCCGGCACAAACGCACATACACGACCACGTGGCCTGCTGCTCGGTTTAGGAGTGGACCAGGGCAGCGGCACGAATCAAGGCCTCCTTTGCACAAACACAAGTAAGTGCAGCATAATCAGACCTGGTTCACAGCGGCTCCTATGATGCTTGATTCCTGTTAAAGAGGGCACCTGTTGAAACCTTACTGAACGCGCTTGTGTTTGTATGTATTGAAGTGTGTGTGTGTGTGTGTGTGTGTGGACGTATAGATGTATTTGTAAATGGTGCTGCATGAATTAGTGTATTTTGGGTCTGCGCTGACACCTCCGCCAACAATCACTCTTTGGCAGGCGGTGTTGATGCACGCGGACATTAGTGGTGTAGGGTCAGCTCCAGAGCCACCCGAGCCCACCCACAGCTTTAATGGGTGTCAGCTGACCCACAACCCACTACTAAAAAACCTGTTTTTTAAAAAAATGCCACCCCCCCACCACCGCTCGTGACTTTAGCCTGATTTGTTGGCTGGCTAACTTAAATGGTAGACTATAACGTAGGCTTTAACTGTCAAATAGGGTATTTGCGTAGTGTTTACAGCCACCCTTGGATATGTGCAAGTGATGGGGACAATCACAGGGAAACAAAAGCTGCTGTAATTGAATATTATTGTGGAGTTAAGTTGTTAAGTCCAGAGGCAAGCAAGGGGAAGTATTGCATGGTTTATTGAAACGACGTTTATTGAAAGGACAGGATGTTGTGTTGCTGTAAAGCACCTTGAGGCAAATTTGTGATTTGTGATATTGGGCTACACGAGTAAAATTGGCTTGACTTGACTTGTTTAGGCCGGGGGCGGAGCTAGACCCTCAGCACAGAGGGGGGCGAAGCACCCTCGAGGGTCCGTTCTTGATAGTCATTTTAAAACGCACAGCTGTAAAATAGCTGATATATCCTATGCTATCCATGAACACAAACTGCCACTTATTGAGTCAAGCAAGCCTAATGTCTAAGAAAACAAGCCTGTTCTAAAGCGCATATATATATATATATATATATATATATATATATACTTTTTTTGTTTTTTGCTCAGATGTTATTTTTTCTTCCTCAGCATAAAGGACCATAACTTTAGTTTGACCCAAACCTGCGGGTTCAGCAGGTAAACTGCAGTTCCCAGAAACTTTGAGTCAACCTATGCATCACACACACACACACAGCTATATGCCTTTGTGCATATTTGTGTGTAACCTTAAGAAAAGGAAGCTGCATGTGAAGCGTTTTAGAAATTAAATAATCCCATATGTTGTTGACGTCATTCTGTTCACCTGCTTTTTTATTTTATTTTTTTATACAATTTTAAGGTGAAGGTGACTCGCCCCAAGCAAGACTTATATGATAGCATGCATCTGATTTTACTGTAAGAAATAGTATGTGGTATCAATAAAGTTTGTTTGGTTGAAAAACTATATCCATGTTGCCATGTGCTTGTACGTCAGACAGATAACACAGCAGATACAGACCCATAGCTGAATGAATAGCAGGTGTTGCTGGCTTGACTGTGAGGCCATTTTGCCAGCATGACATGGCTTTGCATGTTACGTATCCTCCATTACTATTTCAGCCCTGGCTGGCTCTGGGGAGATGTGATTACAGGGCTCAGCAATAAGAGTGCAATCAGTAGTGGAAAGTACAAGGGCTGAGAGTCAATAATTGATGAAGATTCACTGTTTAAAGGATTGAGTGACTGACTGGGTGACTCGCTGTCTGCCTGCAGAGGGAGAAAGAGACAAAGAGGAAGAAAAATGACTATAACATCTCAGTACGTCTAATGTTTTCTCTTTTTTTTCTCATATTCTGTTCAAAGAATCTAGACTTAATATTCTGCCAAGCTTTCTTGACCAGGCCATCCCTCGGCTGTTATAACAACAACCCCAAAATGAAACAATCTGTGCTGTGTGTGTGTATGTATGAGCAGCTGCATATCATTCACACAGCACATTTTTCAATGGAGGGTCTAGTTTTTGCAAGACAGGGCAGTGTCACGAGCAAACACTTAGATACGATGCACCTTCTGCACATATGTTGTAGTTCACACTGGCTGACTGTGCAGGATTACATTCATTAAACTGATCTTAACCAGAATGACCGGGACTTCTCTCCTACCTAAAATGACCATGGGCGGTCAGAAAGACCGCCGATTTTTAAACTCTACATTCTGTCAAAATAAATACCTAATAGAGATATTAATGCGTTGCATATGTTAGTATGTCTGTTAGGAAACGACTTACACCAATATTAGCATTTTAAAAACTATGATGCTATTTTTAAACCATTTAAAGAGACATGCTGGAACTTGGAATAGCAAAATTGAAAACGTGAAAATATTAGCTGAAAAACAACGGACAACACATATTGCTAATCTAACAAATGTAATAAGGCCTATAAAATGTGAAATGTTATAAAGAAAATGAAACTAATCAGTGAAACAGTCCCAAACAGACCAGAACTTAAAAAAAAACTACTAGAATGACCATGGGCTGTCAAAATGACCGCCAACAGTTTTTAAACTCTATAGTATGTCAAAATAAATACGCAGTTGAGATATTAATGAATTGCATATGCTAGTATGTGTGTTAAGAAATTAGTGACACTAAAATTTAAATTTTAACAATTTTAATACTATTTTTCAGACAATTTAAAATGTCCATTGTTCAACGCCTGTAAATACGGCAGCGCCTCGGTGGTGGTCTTGGTGCGTCTGTACCGGCGTCTGTAACCAGACATGTTGGAAATAATCACAAATAGAGTTTAGACTAGAATGCCACTCTGTTTCTAGGACAGAGCGATGAACTTTGCGAAGGAAATGATGCGACCAACACGCGTCATAAATAGTGACACGACGCGCAAATTATGAGCCGTCTTTTTGACCGCTCATGGTCGTTTTAGGTGGAACTTATCATAACTTTTAATCCAATTGATCTAAAACTAATTTTAATGCAAATATATGCAATATATTTTTTTTCACAAAATTATTAAACTTTGAAAATCCAAAATGGTCCAAATGAAGGCCTTGGTTGTTCTAGTGTTTCTCATAAGTTTTGTATGTATGCACACATACATATATGATGTAATCTTGTGTAATTAATGGTTTTCTGTATAGTTTGATATAAATGTTGCATAGCAGTGCAGTTATTTTTGTCCTCCTCAGTGTGTATTGGTTACTGCTGCATTTGCACCATAGTGCACATTTACTGCTATTTTGTATATTCTTATTATCTTTTTACTCAGCATGTCCCTAGAGTTGTTATGGTAGTTGTGTTAGTTTTTTATCTTTTTTATTTGTGTTTTTTTTTCTCATGCTTTCCCACCCTTGGTCGTAGGATATTGTCTGCTGCTGCAGAGACTCAGATGTCCCATGGGTTTTTATTAAAGTTTCTTCCCACCTCATTTTTTTTTCCTTTGCTCGTCTTCACTATTAGCTGTTCGTTGGTTCTGATAATGTTTCCTTTTCACCTGCACATCCTGTCGCTTTCATTCCCATCTTCTTTTGTTTTGTTGTCTTTTCATTTTCTCTTCTGCCCATTTCGTCTTTTCTGTTTCATCAAGGTGATTTTAGATGCAGCAGCAGCTATCGAAATGTGGAGGATTAAGTGCGGCTGTTTTACTTCCATGTCCAAGGGCTAGCAACACAGTAACACAAACACACACCTGTCCACACATACACACGCACGCACACACATGTTCGAACGCACGGAAGTGCACGCGCATTAAAGCAGGTGACATGAAACAGAGAGACAGCGCTATCAAATCCTCAGGGGGGAAGTGTGTCTATTTCTAGGACACTGATCTTCCAGGTAAGCATCTAAAAATAGCACGGTGAAGGAACGCGCGCACACACACACACACACACACACTAAAACGTGCACATGCATACACACGTACACAAACCGTGCATGCTGTGACAGAGCAGATTTCAAGCTGTTCTCACCCACAGGAAGTGAGCCCACCGGATATTAACGCCTACACTCACCGGCCACTTTATTAGGCACACCTGTCCAACTGCTCGTTAACGCAAATTTCTAATCAGCCAATCACATGGCAGCAACTCAATGCATTTAGGCATGTAGACATGGTCAAGACGATCTGCTGCAGTTCAAACCGAGCATCAGAATGGGCAAGAAAGTTGATTTAAGTGACTTTGAACGTGGCATGGTTGTTGGTGCCAGACGGGCTGGTCTGAGTATTTCAGAAACTGCTGATCTACTGGGATTTTCACGCACAACCATCTCTGGGGTTTACAGAGAATGGTCCGAAAAAGAGAAAATATCCAGTGAGCGGCAGTTCTGTGGGCGAAAATGCCTTGTTGATGCCAGAGGCCAGAGGAGAATGGCCAGACTGGTTCGAGCTGATAGAAAGGCAACAGTAACTCAAATAACCACTCATTACAACCGAGGTATGCAGAAGAGCATCTCTGAACGCACAACACGTCGAACCTTGAGGCAGATGTGCTACAGCAGCAGAAGACCACACCAGGTGCCACTCCTGTCAGCTAAGAACAGGAAACTGAGGCTACAATTCGCACAGGCTCACCAAAATTGGACAATAGAAGATTGGAAAAACGTTGCCTGGTCTGATGAGTCTCGATTTCTGCTGCGACATTCGGATGGTAGGGTCAGAATTTGGCGTCAACAACATGAAAGCATGGATCTATCCTGCCTTGTATCAACGGTTCAGGCTGGTGGTGGTGGTGTAATGGTGTGGGGGATATTTTCTTGGCACACTTTGGGCCCCTTAGTACCAACTGAGCATCGTGTCAACGCCTCAGCCTACCTGAGTATTGTTACTGACCATGTCCATCCCTTTATGACCACAGTGTTCCCATCTTCTGATTGCTACTTCCAGCAGGATAACGCGCCATGCCATAAAGCTCGAATCATCTCAGACTGGTTTCTTGAACATGACAATGAGTTCACTGTACTCAAATGGCCTCCACAGTCACCAGATCTCAATTCAATAGAGCACCTTTGGGATATGGTGGACCGGGAGATTCTCATCATGGATGTGCAGCCGACAAATCTGCAGCAACTGCGTGATGCTATCATGTCAATATGGACCAAACTCTCTGAGGAATGTTTCCAGTACCTTGTTGAATCTATGCCACGAAGGATTAAGGCAGTTCTGAAGGCAAAAGGGGGTCCAACCCGGTACTAGCAAGGTGTACCTAATAAAGTGGCCAGTGAGTGTATGTTTCTCATAGACAGCATTCTCTCTGGATACCTTCTTTTTTTATTTTATTTTATTTATTTATTTATTTATTTATTTTGGGAATGAAATATTATTTCATTAGTTGACGTATAGCTGAGTGTGTATTTGTGGTTATGCATGTATGAACAATGTTAATTTGTTTTAGTTTCCTCACCCACTCATCCAGCGTCGTCCTTGTGGGCGTTAGCTGCTCGCTCTACCTCCCTGATGATGTTGCCCCATCTGTCCCGGTCTCTTATGGCGTTGAAACGTTCAGCCTTAGAGTGTACTAGGTGTTACATTCCTAGTGAATTAAACATTGTCATTACCCCGTTCTACTATTTTACACTGATAACATGAATGTTGATACCACTGAAATACTTGATCGACACGTTCACGTGTTCACTGGGTCATCAAAAACGGGCTCAGAGGCGAAGTTATTGGAAGGGCAAGCAATTAGCTGGCAAGCGTGACCTTGGATCGCTCTGTGATTATTGTACCAATCTGGAAGAGCATTGTTGATGATGATGCTGTTGACAAAGTTTGGTCTTTCCTGAATCAAGTTTTAAGTACAGATAGAGCAACAACAACGTCGCTGTATGTATTTTGTAAGTAAGTTGTTGCTCTCATGGACATAGAAAAAAAATAATAATAATAATAAAAAAAAACAGGAAAATAAGTTAAGAGAGTAATTAAGATATTGGCTGATGGGCAAAAGGGAGCAGATGAAAGGAGGAGATAGAGATGATCTGTTGCCCATGGCAACACAATATTTTCTCTTTTAAGCAAATATAAATCTAAGAATGAGGGGGATAAATTCGAGGATGCATGAAGTGGCAGCAAAGTAATTGTGCGAAGACAACAGGACACTGGTGAGATTTCGACAAACCAAGGTGACCTGTTGCTGCTCTATTTGAACAGGGGGCTAAATAATTGTTAAGCTGGAGATTGGTTGTGACACCTCTATGTGGCTCAGAAAGTGTGGGCTTCATTCTGAGTCATTGGGATCAAGGTCTTGTTGGTCAGGATTTGTGGCAGTTGTGCAATGATTTTTTTATTTTATAACCCACCAACTGTCGGCCTTCAGCTAAGTTTGGTAACTGCAGAATTAGAATTATTACGTATTGAGCAGAAAGTAAGTCAACTGGGCTGCCAGAGGACGTCATCCATTATGTGGTTGTGGAACTTTAGTTTTGCTGGCTGCTTTTAAGGAGAGCTGAATAGACCCCCCCTGTTGATTATGTCAACTATCAGTCCTTGGTCTTAAATTTAGGTGTTTATTTGTGGAGCCAGAGGTAGCTGGGCCCAGTTTAGGGATGGGCTAATGCATGGACCACTTGGAGATGTCAGTCTTATTAATCTTACTAGGTCAAAGACCCAAGTTTTACTGATACCTTACATAGGGAATGCCAAGTATCATATATTTCGGCCCACTGAGTAGTTGCTGAAAATATCTCACTTGTTTGAGTTATTCAGAAATGATCTCTGTGTCCATTGCCCACCTCAAAATTGCTACCAATAAAGGGGGGAAAGTAGCAGAAAGTAGAGGATGCTACTCCCTCATAGATGGACGTAATTGCTTTTGGGCATGTAGAATCAAGCTATTGCCCCCCATCAATGTTCTATCTAACATGGTCTCTCTTCCCATTAAGAGTTATCTATGAAGGTTTTCAATACTCAATGTGTTTATTTCAACTTAATTTAATTATCGTTTTTACTAAAAAAAAACTTTTGTCCACTTGTTGATGAATGTAAATTTGGCATAACTCACTGGTGCTCTTTCCCTTTGTCCTTCATTGGCCATTTTAATCTTATAAAGATGGCAATTCTGCCACCATTTTCATACCTCGTCCAACACATAATTTCTATTAAAAAAACATCTTTTTTTTATTTAGTCAGCTAGATCAGATGGTATCATAATTCATATGGGCTAATAAACCTCCACGCATTAAGAATACAACTAAGAATACATTCTACAACTCCTCAAAAAGTCAGGGGGTCTGGCATTACCCAACTTTCTTCAGTATTACCGGGCATGCAGCATTGATACATTATTATATTGGATCAATGGTAGGGCCAAGATAATATGTCCTCCCTTGGCCCAAACAGAACTACTGTCATCAAAGCGCTCCCTGCAGTCTCTCATTAATGCCCTTAAAACTATATAACTATAACTATATCCCAAAACCCAGTTGTTACCAATTCAATTAAGATGTGGATAAAATTCTATATTCACTTTCCGACTGGACAAATCCTCTACAGTATCCCATCCTCTTTATTCCCATGCTCTTCCTTCAGCTCCACTTTTTGTATTTGGCATGACAAGGGCTTAGTTAATCTCACATAGTAATTCTATAAGGAAGGCATCTTCACTGATTTCACAGAGCTCTAAACTAGGTTTGACTTGTCCAAATCCAACTTTTTTTCCTCCTTTAAATTAGACATTTCATTAAATCTAAATACCCCTATTTCCCTAATCACCCTTCTGAGTCCCAGATTGATTCTCTTCTTGCTTTGGATCCAGTCCAGAAGCACTCCACCTCCATAATTTATAACTCCATTGACTCCCTTCACTCTCATCCAACAACCCATCTGAAGCCGATTTGGGAGCAGGAAATTGAGGTGCCAATACCTGACAACCAGTGGGACCACATCCTTGATCTAGTCCACTCTTACTTTATGTGTGTGAGGCATGGTTTATTGCAGTGCAAGGTTCTTTTCAGAGTACATTATACAAATGTCCAATTGGCAAGAATCTGTCCAGATACCAGTGATATTTATAATAGGTGCACACAGTTACCCACTAACCATACTCAAATGTTGTGGTCCTGTCCAAATGTAACAGATTTCTGGCATCAAATATTTAACACGCTTGGGATGGTTTTTGGTATGAACCTTAACCCTGAATCTCTCATGACCTTATTTGGAGTCCCACCACCTGCAGCACCCAATTTCCCATGGATAAAATGATGTGTTCTGACCTTTACGACTCTATTAGCTAGATGCCTCATTTTATTTAAGTGGGACACACTCTTCCCCCCTCACACAATACTTGGCTCAAGGACATCCTAAATCACATCAAATTTGAAAAGATTAGAGTATATCTTTTCAGAGTTGAGTAATTTCTTTGACAATACTTAGAAGCTCTTTATTGAGTATCTGTATAAGGCTACTATCCATCTGGATGCCAACTAGATGCCACACACCCCACCCCAACCCCTCCGCCACCACTACCACCTTTTTGTTTCTTTTTTTTGGGGGGGGGATTTGGGTTGGAAAGGTTAATGGGTATGTGAAAGTTGGGTAGGACTCAATAGAAATGGGGGTTGAACTAAATGAACTAGTCAACCAGTTCATTTAGACACCTTATATAAGTCAATTTATTGTCACTTTATTGTCCACAATACTGGTGTAATGCTGGTGTAAAATAAATAAAAACATTAAAAAAGAAGACGCTATTGCTCCATGTCAAAGCTTCTAAAAGCAAAACTGGGATGTAGAGATTGTCCAGATAGTCCTCATCTACTCATACAAAGCTTTTCTGCATAGTTGTACACATTTTGAGAGAGGTAATGACAGAGATCAGCTCTGATTTATTCAGACAACCAGGCTAAATAAATAAAATTTAGAAAAAATAAATGATCTGATTCTTGAACATAGTTTAGATATGATTGGGTTATGTGAAACAAGCCTGAAACCAAATATTTTTCTTCCTTTAAATGAAGCTTCCCCACCTGACTATACTTATGCCTCTGTAGCTCGGACAAATAAACAAGATGGAGGTGTTGCCTTAATATTTAAGTCTATGTTCAGTTTAACTTCTAAACTTGAATCTAAATGCCAATCTTTTGAGGCTCTTATTTTAAGTCCATCTCCCTCAGCCAGGAACAGACTCTGCTCAGTCCAGATTGTGATAAGGTATCAACCTTCTGGCCCTTACTATTTCTTAAAGAATTTGACCCAGGTCTTGTTAGTCATTCTGATGAGATTCTAATTCTTGGGGATTTCAATATTCACCTGAATAAGTCTGCTGATCTTCTAAGTAAATCCTTTCTGGTTCTTGTTGATACTTTTGGGTTCACTCAGTTGTTCAAGAGTCAATTCGGTGCACTGCACCGTTGATTTGGTTTTGTTGAAAGGCATAGCTCTTTCTGATCTGAATGTCTTGCCAACCACATCTGTTGTGTTATATAATTGTCTCATTAAATTTGAAGCATTATAATGCTTCAATAGGACATTAGCAGGACAGGCCAATAATTATTATTGGCCTGTCCTGTTTATGTCGGCACAGATGTATTTGCCACTCACCACAGTGATCCATCCACTGTAGCTGCATTTAGCCAGCAGCTGCCTGAAGTCTTGGTTCCTTTCACTGTAGAGACTGACTCTCTTTAAAACAAAAAAAATCACTTCTGACTTAAATGTGGCCCTCTGTAGTCCCCTCAATTCAGTTGTACCTCTCACTACCAGAGCTAGGTAATTAAAGAGGCCTAGAACCTCGTTTAACTACGAGACACATACTCTTAAGTGGGCCTGCAGGAGACTGGAACGTAAATGGCGAAAATCAAAATTGGAAGTTTTTTGCCTAACTTGGCATGAGTGTTTATTGAAATATAAGCGTGCTTTAGCTGCTGTGAACACATCATATCTCGCTTAGTCAATATTAATAAACAAAATCCCAGTTTTCTCTTTGACACTGTTGTGACAGGCATGAATTTTGACAGGCATGGGCACAAGTCCATGAATAATGGGATGGCATCCAGTGCATTACCTGTGCCCCTGTCCATTGAGTTAGTGGTTGTGACAGGAAGGGCATCTGTCGTAAAAAAAAAACAATTGCCAAGTCAGAATGCGAATTGACAAGACCACACTGGATCGGTCGAGGCTCCATACCAGATCGGTCAAGGCCCGGGTTAATAAAGTCCGCCTTTGCTGTTATGCACTCACAGGGTATTGATGGAAACTGTAAAATCTGCTGTGGTGACCCATGAGAAACAGGGAACAAGACAAAAGAAGAAGAAGAAGACTGTAGCTGAATTTACTAAAAAAATAAAAAAAATAGCTGTCTATTAGTTATTCACAATCCACGGCCCATAAGTTTCTAGACTTTTTCTGCAAAAAGGTTGATTGAGGGTCCGCGGTGGTGTAGCTGTCTAAGCATCGGCTTTGTGTCGATGCAGTTGCCCACTGGGGATCGGGGTTCGCGCCCTGGTCTCGTCAGATCCGACTATGGCTGGACTCGATGAAGCAGCAATAATTGGCAATGCTGTCTTCGGGAGGGGGACGGAGTCGGCTTGTGTTCGCCTTGTCACGAAAGTGGGGAGGCGTCTCCTTCGAGATTGCCAGCCGGAGAGATGCAGTTGGTGAACGCATGCAGTACGAGGGTGGGTGTATGAATTAAAATAGGGATCAATTGGCCACTAAATTGGGAGAAAAAGGGAAAATCAGAAATAAATTTAAAAATAAGGCTGATTGAGATCATAAACAAAATTAGTTCCTCAACTCAAGCTACTCCTGTCTTGCTAAATTAATATCTATACAATGAGTCCCTTATAGCCCCTGTTATTACAGCTTTTGAGACTATTTCTCTCGATAGTTTGACTAAGATTGTGTCAGCTTCTAAATCAACTACTTGCCTACTTGATCTTTTACCAGCAAAACTTTTTAAACACCTCTTGCCTTTCCTGGGACCTGGAATGCTAGACATTGTTAATTTATCACTTACTACTGGCTCTATTCCCAGCAGTTTTAAGACAGCTGTGGTCAAAACTCTACTTAAGAAACCACACCTCAACCCATGGTCTCTTAATATCTCTGTACCAGTCTCTAATCTCCTATTCTTTTCTAAAGTACTAGAAAGAGTTGTGTATCAACAACTTTTGACCCATATAAATGGAAACTATCTATATGAACCTTTTCAATCAGCTTTCAGGGCCTGTCACTCCACTGAAACTGCTCTGACCAGAGGGGTGAACTATCTACTGCTAGCTATGGGCTCTGGTTCCACCTCTGTGGTTTTACTGTTGGACCTCAGTGCAGCCTTTGACATCATGTATTACTGTATTCTACTAGACAGAATAAAATGCAATTGTGGTGTCTCTGGCTAAGCTCTCTCTTGGCTTAAGTCCTACTTATCTGGAAGAGCATGTGTGTCTGCTATAATAATATACATGGACATTCTCTGACATTAAATATGGTGTATCTCAGGGCTTGGTTCTTGTCCCTGTACTTTTCTCTCTTTATATTTCACCTCTTGGCCAAATTATACGCCATCATGGAATAAATTCCCATTGCTATGCGGATGATACTCAGTTGTATGTGCCTATAAGGGCTGATGGTTGTACTCAAATGACTAATTTAGAGGCCTGCTTGGCTGCTGTGAAAATTTGGATGTCTCTAAATTTCCTGCTTTTAAATTTGGATAAAAAAAAGATGCTGGTCATTTGTTCTGTTAGACACATACACAAATCTGATTGCATAACAGTAACACACGACAACTATGGTTTCACAATGTATGGCAGCAAACATTATTTTATGTTTGATCCCAGCCTTTCCTTTGATAAACACATTAACAAAATTATTAAAACTGATTTTTTCACCTATGTAACAGATAAAATTCAGTATTTCCTGGCCATGGCTGATACAGAGACTCTAATACATGCATTTGTTTAATCCAGGCTTGATTACTGTAATTTTCTGTTGTCAGGTGGCCACATGCTAGTACTAAACTGCAATTGTGGATTTTGCTTCTCCAGGGCTTTAAATTATGTATTTTCATAAGTCTTACATTACACCATGAACAGCTCAGCTGCCCTGTGATTAACTTTAATGGAAAGTTCTTGTACGGCTGATAGTTTAAGGATTAGGGAAAAATGTTATGAAGGTACTTAATTGATTAATCAGGCATGCACGTGTGAGTGCAGTCACCTCACAGCAGGAATGTCCTGGGTTTGAGCCCCAGGGTAGTCCAACCTTGGGGGTAATCCTCTGTGTGGAGTTTGCATGTTCTCCCCGTGTCTGCGTGAGTTTTCTCCGGGGCTCAAGTTTCCTCCCACAGTCCAAAGACATGTAGGTCAGGTGAATCGGCCGTACTTAATTGTCCCTAGGTGTGAATGTGTGTGTGTGTGTGTGTGTGTGTGTGTCAGCCCTCTGATGAACTGGCGGCCTGTTACAGGTTGTTGCCCCACCTGCCAACCGATGACTGCTGGTATAGGCTCCAGCATTCCCATAACCCGGCCTAGGATACGCAGTTTGGATAATAGATGGATGGATGTTACAATGCAGGAAAACAAAAAAACAGATTTTTCTCTCATTTTCCTTCCTTCAAAATATTTAATTGCTTCATTTTAATAAAACCTTCACAGTGTGTCCAAACCAAAACTGTGTGTGTGTGTGTGTGTGTGTGTGTGTGTGCAAACAGTCCTCAACAACATACCTTATTACATCATACATTACCATTGTTTTTTTATTTTTTTGGTCAGCACAACACCTACATTGAATTCCACCTGTCACACATTGGCTAGACAGACTATGACGTGTTTTGCTATCAAAATACTCCTCACATGTGATTGCAGCTGCACCAAGTAGCAACACAGCCACAACACCTGCAGCTCTCTACCACCTTGACCCTCTTTTACTTTAATTGTTGTCTGCGTTTGTGTGAATCGCCTTGTTTCTTGGTAGTCCGCTTTCTTTGATGGACGATTGCTGTTACAGTGTGATTTTTACTTTAGGCGTATAGCCTGTATCATCCATCTGTGCATTTCTGTTGCATAGTCACTCAGAGTTGATTTTGTTTGCAAGTGACATTAGAAGTCTGAAATAAAAGTTGTCTGATTTGATTTGAAGTGGCCGTCTGTATAACATAATCATTTGATAATGTTAAATAAATGCCTATATCGTGAAAATATACCACCATTGTGGTGTCCAATGTGTCATTGTCATGACATATTTTACAGTCTAACAGCTGGATCCAACACCCCCTTTTTGTCGTGGGACGTGGTGATTTAAAAGTTAACCACCTACTATTTTATAAGTGGTAGCCGTGTGTTCTCATTGTACGATTTTTGAAAAAAAAAAGTAAAACTTTTGAAAGAATCAAAAAAACTTTATGGCTATTAAATGTTTTTTTTAATAATATCTCTGCATATGAACGTACAAGTAGGCAGAGGACAAATAAAGTTCAAACTGGGAAGGAATAATGCCGAGTGTGCCCCCCGGTTCACTCTCTGCACCCTCAAAGGGAGAAGAGTCATAAGACAGCTTTAAAAAGCCATTGCCAGGCTCGGATGTGCTCAGCTCACTGTGTTGAGTCGGTGAGGATGACTGTGCAGTGACGTCACGTTCGGGAGGGAGGATTTCTGCGCTGTACGATAAGCGGCTAATACACAACTGTCCAAATTAATATAGCAGACATAAATGTGATCAGGTTCTCAAAAATGTTCAGAAGAAGTCCTAAATTCATTATGATTAATTTGCATATCACCCGGCCTTGTGCTTTAATGGTAAATGTGGAACATTTTTTTTTGTGTTTTGATTTTAAAAAATAAATTGCATCACAGTAAAATACATTGCATCACAGTAAAATACATTGCAGTAAGGAGCAACGGTGTTGCATTCTGTAGCCACTCAGCAGCATGTCGTTCACATATGACTTATCAGTCAACTGCCATCTCAGTGTTTTTGGTTTTTTTTTTTTAGAATCATTCCTAAGTTTTATATATATATATGTCATTCATCCATTTATCCATGACGGCAAGAATAATTTATTTTTGTTGTTTTATTCATTGTTTTCCAGAATGAGGGTGGAGAAATATCATGACTAAGTGATGCCTTGGTTAGCCGTAACATCAAAGATAAATTCCCAACTTAAAGAAAAATAAAACAAAAAAAAATAAAAAAAATAAAAGAATAGAATAAAATTAAAAATGAAGAAACTAAAATAAAAATACAAATGAAGTTGGGGGTCGTGTTGGAAAAAAGCTGGTCTCTCATGGAAAACAGCTGGCTGACAGTTTGTGTGACCTTGAGCTACGATGCCAAACACATAGTTGCTTAACTGCTAAACTCCAACGCTCCGGATTCCTTCTCTCTCCAACCTCTGTTTTTGTCTCTTTTCAAATAAGGTCATACTCACGAGGGACATTTTTAAAAGTGCCTATGGAGGGGTAGAGGGACCCAGGAAGGCTCTGGGCACTTCAAAAACATTTCAAAAAAATGCAATTGATGTTTTTGTTCTTTGTAAAAAGGCTGGCCAGTTCTCAGGAGTGGCCACCCCCCACAGGCAGGTTGCATTTGATGACTTTCAATTACTGAACGATCGAAAGGAGGATGCGCATTGAAATGTGGAGAGGTGAGAGATGAGGGAATTAAAAAAAGAGGGGGGCATCATAAAGGGTGGAACAGAGAGAGATAGGTGGGGACTGAGTGAGACCTGCTGAGAGAGGCCGTTAATGTGTGTGTCGTGCAACAAAAAGAAAGTCATAACTGTGGCAATTTATGAAGAAGAAGAAGAAAAAAGACAAGAGCGCCTGCAGCTGTTTTAAATTCATTTCCAAAATCGTCTCTGGCATCTAAAGCCTTATTCACACGGAACTAATGTTACCTGGGTAAATCATGGGGTTTAGAAATTACCCCCCCCCACATGGTTTTTTTTATTTTTTATTTATTTTATTTTTTTCCGGTACATTCACACAGGATAAGCAAAATCTGTATTTTCGTCGAATCTATTGACATTATCCCCCTGGATATGACTGAAAATGTCAAGGTTCTGCATAACTTCTCCTCTGACCCCACATATTATATAGTTCCACCTTCCTTACTGCATGCTGCCATGCACGCCATCTTTTTTTGTGTTTAGTTTACCTTCCTTTTTATTTTTGTTTTCTATTGTCAATGTCTTTGTACCATTATATATGAAAATGTGTTCAATAAAGAATGAGAAAAAAAAGATGGCTGCACGAGTTCACGTTTGCAGCGGCCTCACCCAGTAGCGGTGTGGGAAGATGAGCGCGCCAACTTCCGGTCGCGGCGGCCTCACCCAGTTCCGTCCATGCAGTTTCTTTGTCCAGGTCTGCGTCTAAGTTTGTGTTTTAGTTTGATGGCTGGGAGAGCTGGCGCTGGACCGGCTGGGAGAGCTTGGTCTGCTGCGTCCTGTGCGTCCTGGGGCCATGGCACGTCCTGGAGCTGCGCCCGAGGAGGAAGCACCGAGGGCGGTGTGACAGGGTGCTGAAGTGGGGCAGACCAGGCTGGCTGCTAGTCCATGCAGACCGCAGTTCCGACAGTCATCCTGGCATTCGCTTTGCTGGACAGTGAATTCATTTTTTTTGTTTTTAACTTATATTATTTATTGAATTTTGCATTTTACAAATCACAGAATCAACATGAAATAAATCCAGTATAATTCCCATCCCTCCCCTGCTACCTAACATGTCTCCAAACCCCCCCACCCACCCACCCAAACATCATCCGAAATGACATCAAGTACATATACATATATGGCAGATATACAATGACATCATTCACATAAACACAGACAAATGAGAAAAGAAAAAAAAATAATAATAAAAAGTACACTCATTTGGATGGATGTGTTTTTGGAGTTTTTTCGGATAAATGTGTTTTTGTAGTTTGGATGTGTTTTTGTCTTCCTGTTGTACTGCTGTGGGATGGGGGAAATTACATTTAATTTCATTTCATATGCACAGGTGCTTGGGATGAAATGACAAGTCAGTGTTCCTGACTCCTGATTTCATCATCTTTCCGGATTTCGCTCTTGTGCGGGATTTGAGCTTGCTCTTTCTGCGGATGGGTCCACATACTGTGTGGCAAGACCAGACTCCCGAAGTTGCACCCAGAATGCTGTCAAAACGTCCGTTTATAATTTCCGCTGCAGCCTCCATAACTCTCAACCAGGAAAGAGGCAGAAAAAAAGGCGCGAAGAAAAAAAAAACTTGCTAAATAAAAAAGAAAGAAAGAAATATATATATAATATATACGACCCCAAATTACTGATAAGCCAGTTTGCATGGGAATAACAGATGACCTCTGTGTTTGGTGAACTACAGTAGGTGATTTGCGCTGGAATTGTTACTTTATAAATTATGGACATGGCCAATTTGCACGGGATTAAGATCACAGATGACCTCTGCAATTATTAAACATTACTAGAGGTTCCCAGGTAATACTAGTCCCATGTGAATAGGGCTTAAATATGCAATGTGTGTGATTGTTTTCCTTTTTTATACATTTATTTCTAGTTTTTCCCCTTATCCCACCCGATTAACCCAACGGCCTATGGCCGGAACTCTTGTGGAATAACTCCCCTGGCTCACGTTTCCACAGGAAGGAGATAGTCGTAACACCAGCTCCCTTCAGCCTCGTGTCGACTGCTCTCGCTATTTTACACGCTGAAGCCTCCTCGCATGGATTGCATCACCTTCAGGCCGCGAAGGAGGCGTAGGGAGAATGCTTTCGCTCGCTTGGCTGCAGGCGCCCGGATGAGCCAGAGGGGTCGCTGGAGAACGACGAGTCCCCTAACACTACACCGATATACACCCACTATCCCTCGGGTAAGGGGGGCCTAATGAAGGCCTTACCCCGTGGACGCTCTGGCCGTGACCGGTTACGACGAGTCTGGGATACGAACCTGCCAGCCACATCACGAGCGGATTGGAAGAGCGGCCTGTCAGTGATTATATTTAATTATTGTTTCCAACCAGCCTCAACTTCTCAGTGAAATACTCAGTCTGTCGCTGTGGGCATGCTGATGTTTAAAGACTTTATTAAGGAACTTTTTAGTGAGTTTGCTGACATCTTAAACGTTTAAAACATTGCAAGATGGTCTCGGTACACTATATACCAAATACCATACTATACTCTAGCACTGCACCATAGTATCTATTTGTACTAATATTCATAGTATACTAATTTGAAGCTTATTATGTCATCAATTAATGTACTTAGTTTGGTATTAATAGTGGCAACAGGCATGGGTGCAAGTCCATTAATACTGGGATGGCATCGAGCGCTTTACCTGTGCCCCCGTCCATAGGGTTATTGGTTGTGTCAGGAAGAGAGTCTGACGTAAAAAAAAAAAACATTGCCAAATCAGTATGCGGATTGACAAGACCATCATGCCAGATCGGTCAAGGCTTGGGATGGCAATGGCCACCATTGGTGCTGTGCCCTCACATGGAAACTGTAACATCCACTGCGGTGACCCCTGAGAAACAGGGAATAAGCCAAAAGAAGAAGTTTGGTACTAATAGAAAATGTGCTCCTGTTAGTACTTATGCACAGACAGAACCGCGAGAAATGAGACTGTGCCAGTTTCAAACAAAACCAGTTATTATAATGTTCTTTGGATCTAATATTTTTTTTTCATCGATTTTTCCTTTTACCGTTCTGCTTTGAAACCGTAGACACTCCCATTGACGACAGTTGATTTTTTTCACTTACTCCAGTGTTACTTCACAGGTAAAAGATATGTTAGATTCACATTTATACACCGTTGAATGTTTGCTTGCTGCTTGGTTATGGGTCTTGTTTCCCTCCATCCATCTGCAGGGGATACCTGCAGTCAGTTGAGACTGAAGAGGTCAACTTAGAAGAGTAATGAAATGTTTATCTCAATAAATGTGTCCAGATGATGAACTAATTCAACTTTCTGTGATTTCCTTACTTGGATTATTAAGCATGCATGAGGACAACCTATATGACTGTTTGTGAAGTCAGTATGTGTTGGGATAGATCCGACATGCTTTATTGATCTTTAATGATTTCTGAAAGAGAATTAATCACTGTAGCAGCAGTAGAATTCGAAATAGAAATATAGCTGCAAGTGGTAATGAATGGGGTCCAAGCAGCATGAGAGCTTATTGAGCTTTGATGCTTATTGCAAATTTTATGAACTTTGAAGCTTTAATGGAGGGAAAAAATCCAAGGAACTCTGAGTTTCAAATCAGTGTCAGTCCACATGAAGGCTGGTTGAAAAGCTTGAAATCTACGATGGTTGAACAGCTTGAAAAGTAGGTAAGATAAAATTGACAGTGTTCACGAAAATAACTTGAACCCAGGACCTTATTATCTTCAGGTGAGGTTAAAAATCCGAACGTGTTTTCAAATTCCAGGTTGATATCTCAATTTGTTTTTTAAAATAAGCTATTTTGATAAAAAAAAACCCCAAAAAGGTTGGCAATTGTTTAATTTTTTACAAAGAACAGGCCCACACAATATTACTTGAATTTCCAATATCATTCTAATGTGATGATAACAAATAGTACACCGATAAAACAGTAAACAGTATGAAAAACCCTCAGTGTGAAACAGTAAACAGTGTGACAATCCCATTGGCCATCACTTCCACAGACAGCAAATGAGGCTTCTCGTTTGTCCATTGAGCGGTAGCATTATGCATTTATGGATGTAGCTGTGAATGTCACATCATGAACATAACGCTCCACAGTGTATTGAAGTCCCTGTTGTCTGGCTTTAGAAGATATTTGAGACCCCTGACTCCAGAAATGCTGCCTGATAGAGTCTAGACTAGCTAATATCAAGTCTGTGGAAGCTAGACAGCTAACGTTAGCAGCCATGCTAACGTTGGCAGCCATTGGTGAAAATCCCTCATTTTAATCCGTTTTTAGATTTTATGTGCTGGCTATTCCCTCCACCGTACACACACTTGTTCACTGTACACTTTTTACATTTTTTAAGGATCAAAATGATGAGTTTTAATGTTAACTACATGTACAAGTTTTCAATGTTATTCTATGGGAATGGACCCCCTCAGAGCGTAGTTTGTCTAACCTAGCAACAGTAACGTAGGAAAGCGAGACATGGGCGGGGCTTGACAAAGGGTCAATTATATTTGAGTCTAGCACGGTCGCCTCAGAACGAGAAGGTCCTGGGTTCAAGCCCCGGGGTAGGCCCACCTTGGGGGTCGTCCCGGGTCATCCTCTGTGTGGAGTTTGCATGTTCTCCCTGTGTCTGCATGGGTTTCCTCTGGGTGCTCCGATTTCTTCCCACAGCCCAAAGACATGCAGGTCAGATGAATCAGCTGTACTAAATTGTCCCTAGGTGTGAATGCGTGTGTGTGTGTGTGTGTGTGTGTGTGTGTGTGTGTGTGTGTGTGTGTGTGTGTGTGTGTGTGTGTGTGTGTGTGTGTGTGTGTGTGTGTGTGTGTTGAACCTGTGATGGCCAGGTGGCCTGTCCAGGGTGTCTCCCCACCTGGCCCAATGACTGTTGGGATAGGCTTCAGCATCTAACCATCCTGAGAGAAGGATAAGCGGGTTTGACAATGGACGGATATACATTTGAGTCTCCTGCAGTCCCACTTAAGAGCACATATCTGGTTGTTAAAACAGGGCATAGGCCTCTTTAGCCACCTAGCTCTGGTAGTGAAAGCTTCAAACTGAATTGAGGAGACAAGCGATGGCTATATTTAAGTCACTAGTGACATTTTCAACAGTCAGTCTCTACAGTGAAAGGAGCCAAGATTTCGGGCAGCTGCTGGCCAAATGCAAGTGGCAATTACATCTGTGCCAACGTTAACTGCACAGGCCAATAATGTTTCAAATTTAATGTGAAAATTATCTCACACAGCCAATATGATTGGCCAGACATTCAGATTAGAAACAGCTATCCCATTAGATAAAGCCAAATCAAAGGTGTTACCAATGCAATGAGTCAACTCTTGCACAAACTGAGCAAACCCATATGTATCAACAATCACAGAAAGGCTTTACTTAGAGGATCCACAGCCTTATTCAGATGAGTATTAAAATCACCAAGAATTAGAATTTCATCAGGATGAGTAACAACACTTGAGACAGATTCTCCAAATTCTTCAAGAATTATTGAGTAAGGGCCATGAGATCAATAGAGTATCACAATCTGGACTGAGCAGAGTCTATTTGTGGCTGAGGGAAATGGACTAAGAGCCTCAAAAAGATTGGAATTTAGATTAAAGTTTAGAAGTTAAATTGAAAATACACTTAAATATAAATGTGACACACAAACCTTGTTTATTTGCCTGAATTACACGTGCATAAGTCTAGTCAGGTGGGGAAGCTTCATATCAAAACTATGTTCAAGAATCAGATCATTTATTAGTAAGGCTTTGGCAGACAGTGATCTGATATTTTTGAAATGAAATTTAAGCTTCTTGTTGAAGTGATCAATAGTAGGCAGAAATTTAGACCTACCAATAGATGAAATATTAATTGGAATTAAACACCTTGTAATATTAACTGACAATTTTCAAGACCTAATCTTTGAACAATGTGTGGTCACACTTTTGGTAACATTAGATATTTGGTTCTGTAACTTATTCAGTAATTTGTTGCACATTTCACCATCACCAGTGGTAGGAATGATTAGATTAATGTGATTAACACATTTAGGAGAGGAGCGCTTGGGAGCAATTCTGCAGGGTAGGGAGATGGTCACAGTGAGAAATTCCCTGACTAAACATGTTAACTCAGCTAGTTGACTCCACATCCACACACAGTTTAGACTTAGCAGGCTCTCTAATCACCTGCAACCTGCTGCAAGATAAGTCCCTAGTGTCAAACTAAACGTAAACAGCTATCTATATTGCTAGACAAAAGAGCGATGCTGTCCCCAGTAGGCTGAATGCCATCTACTTTCAGCAGGTAAGGGCAGCCCCAGAAAGATGGCCAGTTATCAACAAAACCAAATCCCTGTTCATTACAGTAATGAGCCAACCAGCGGTTCACTGAGGTGAGTCAACTGTACATCTTATCATTACCCCCCACGGTTAAGGGACAAGAGACAATTAATTGATGCCAACACATCTTTCTGGCCAACTCAAATGTCCTCACTAGGCTTGATTTTGTGATCTTGCTTCATATGATGCCGCCAAGAATAACAATGTTGCTGAAAGTAGTGGTGCTGTATGCCTGGGTTCCGTGATTCTCCCTCCGTGATGCCAGCACCCTAAGATGATCCTCTATGTTGGATATTCTGGCCCAGGGTAAACAATGAACCAAGGCTGGTGAAGCTAAACTGATATAGTGGATAGTGGAGTCTCCTATCGCTAGCGTGCATTGCTTTACTCTGTTGGCAGGAGCGGGAGAGACACACTGGCCGGTAGGACTACCAAGAGGAGTGGTGAGAGGTGAAAACTGGTTTGCAGTTGAGAGAGGTGACCAGGCCACACCACCATTGGCTTGCTTTTGTGAACCTTGCACGCCAGCCAACAGAGACAAATGTTGCTACATCTGCCAGTGAAGCTGAGCTAGTGCTAACGATAGCAGGTCTGCTGTCAGACCCAGTGCTAGGGCTATCTGGAGAGCCCGTCACATTTAACATCATCTTAGCCAAAAGAAGCTGCTCTAACTTATGGACATGTCTCTCTAGTAGAAAAAACCTATGTGTAAATGCCAAACAGTCACCACACACCATCGTTCTAATGAGGCTGTGTTGACTGGAAATTCAATAAAGCTAACCGCTAAGCTAAGCTAGGCTAAGCTTGAAGCTAGTAGTCTAGGAACAAAAGGCTGTCCACTAACATGAGTTGTTTGAGAATGAAAACTAGAGAATCTAGTGATAAGTGAACTAAGCACAGAAAATAGTGAAATCATTAGGACAAATGAAGAGGTTAAGGCCGAATATAGAGAAGAGAGAGTGTAATAAAATAAAAAAGCAGTTATCGATCTCACGAAATTGAAGTTAATGGAGGTGGAAACCGGAAACAGCTGCAAGTTATGAGCAATGAGGAGTAGCAGTAGGAGCAGTCAACTCCTCTGTGAGGGTAGAGAGAGGCAGCTGGAGTATACAGGCCTATGCTGTTCAGGTATCTAGGAACTCCTAACCATTTTCTCCAATAAGAGATTGTCCTTGATCGTCCTTTCCATCTTCCTAATTCCTGGAGGTTGACATTATACATGGTTAGTGGCCACATAAGGTGAGCTAGTAAACCCAACTGTTGGCACCAGATTTTCAGCTTTCTAGGCAGCATAGATCATGCAATGTTTTCCAGACCTTCACTTACTTCTTTTGTAAGTATATGTGCCTGCATCTTTCAGTTGTGAATCGTACCATGTTCCCAGACTTTTGATTGGCTTCTCTAACAGTTGGAATAGGTTCTTGATAAATTAAGAACCTTTGTTTTGTCAGTTTGCCTTTGATTATAGAGATGCTTCTTGATTTGAATGGTTTGAATGTCATTCTGGCTCCAGTGACAATTCATTAGAACGTGCCTGATGCAAGGTGCTGTTGTTATCATGGCTGTCATGTCATCTGTGTAGGCACTGATGGGTGGTAGATGGAATCCAGATTTCAGCCACTCGCCACTCGCCAAACACCACAAATTATCATGAATTCTATCGCCATGGTGAAAGCCAATTGGGAGATGGTGCACCCTGCCATTATGCCATTCTCCATCTGGTGCCATGTGGTGGTAAAGTGTGGCATGGTCAAACAGAGCTGGAGATATTGGAAATAGGCCTTGACAAGGTTTGTGATGGTCCCTGGTATCCCGAAGAAGTAAAAGGATGCCCAAAGGAAACTGTGAGGGACATATCCAAACGTGTTGGCAAGGTCAAGAAAAATGACATGGAGATCACTCTTCTCTTGCTTAGCGGTCTGGATTTGGTGCCAAATCATGCTGGTGTGTTTGAAGCATCCAGAGTATCCCTTGCTTTTAGAACTGTTGCATCCACAAGTTTGTTTCTCTCTGGATAACTGGTAATTAAAATGATGAAACAATTTTGACGCTAAGCCAAGCCGTTATCGAGATAATTTCAAAAAAGGTTAACTTGACTATTATAGCACCACCTTGAGGTCAGTGGGTGTAATTTATATGTCTGAGTAGTGGGTGGAATTTGCCACCGACCTGCCAATTTTCGTGTTTTTCGGTCTTACAGTTTTGCTGCTCAAACATATTTAGCGGAGAAAAATCAAAAGAAGAAGCTAGAATGAGAACAAAAACAATAGGGCTCCATCAGCTTCATTGCTTTGACCCCTAATAAGAAGTAGAAGTGTATGATACATAAAAACAAAAAATGTAATTGTCAATTAATCTCACAATATAAACAAAACAATGTACACAACAGCTGTTGACCACGTGATGTAGTCTAAAAGTGTGTGGCTTATTTTATGTTATGTTATTGTATATTTAAATACTGTTACATGTATGCTGATATCATACCAAAACAAAATTGCAAGACTGTGCAAATATAAATAAATGGAGGAAAAAAAACCTGTTTGATGAATAAGTGATAATGTATAACAGTATTATATATATATACACTCACTGGCCACTTTATTAGGTACACCTTGCTAGTACCGGGTTGGACCCCCTTTTGCCTTCAGAACTGCCTTAATCCTTCATGGCATAGATTCAACAAGGTATTGGAAACATTCCTCCGAGAGTTTGGTCCATATTGACATGATAGCATCACGCAGTTGCTGCAGATTTGTCGGCTGCACATCCATGATGCAAATCTCCCGGTCCACCACATCCCAAAGGTGCTCTATTGGATTGAGATCTGGTGACTGTGGAGGCCATTTGAGTGCAGTGAACTCATTGTCATGTTCAAGAAACCAGTCTGAGATGATTCGAGCTTTATGACATGGTGCGTTATCCTGCTGGAAGTAGCCATCAGAAGATGGGAACACTGTGGTCGTAAAGGGATGGACATGGTCAGCAACAATACTCAGGTAGGCTGTGGCGTTGACACGATGCTCAATTGGTACTAAGGGGCCCAAAGTGTGCCAAGAAAATATCCCCCACACCATTACACCACCACCACCAGCCTGAACCGTTGATACAAGGCAGGATGGATCCATGCTTTCCTGTTGTTGACGCCAAATTCTGACTCTACCATCCGAATGGCGCAGCAGAAATCGAGACTCATCAGACCAGGCAACATTTTTCCAATCTTCTATTGTCCAATTTTGGTGAGCCTGTGCGAATTGTAGCCTCAGTTTCCTGTTCTTAGCTGACAGGAGTGGCACCCGGTGTGGTCTTCTGCTGCTGTAGCCCATCTGCCTCAAGGTTCGACGTGTTGTGCATTCAGAGATGCTCTTCTGCATACCTTGGTTGTAATGAGTGGTTATTTGAATTACTGTTGCCTTTCTATCAGCTCGAACCAGTCTGGCCATTCTCCTCTGACCTCTGGCATCAACAAGGCATTTTCGCCCACAGAACTGCCGCTCACTGGATATTTTCTCTTTTTCGGACCATTCTCTGTAAACCCTAGAGATGGTTGTGCGTGAAAATCCCAGTAGATCAGCAGTTTCTGAAATACTCAGACCAGCCCGTCTGGCACCAACAACCATGCCACGTTCAAAGTCACTTAAATCACCTTTCTTCCCCATTCTGATGCTCGGTTTGAACTGCAGCAGATCGTCTTGACCATGTCTCATGCCTAAATGCATTGAGTTGCTGCCATGTGATTGGCTGATTAGAAATTTGCGTTAACGAGCAGTTGGACAGGTGTACCTAATAAAGTGGCCGGTGAGTGTATATATATATATATATATATATATATATATATATATATATATATATATATATATATATATATATATATATATATATATATATATATATATATATAAGAATGAGTTGATATCATTGAAGCCAGCCTCAGCCCTTCTGTTAGGGTTGGTTAGGCAACTGATGAATATGACTATAAAACAAATTGTACCGTTTTACATAGCAATAAAATTTGCCAGCATCACTAAAACAAATGTAAGGCATTAACTTGGGCACAGAAAAGGCATCTAACATGTGTGCATGTGCAGAAACATGACATTGTGCCAGGCACATGTGCCTTGTAATTAGTGGGGTGTTGTCAACCAGATCACCGTTTCACATATATTGTTGTATATCACTATGTTACATATCGGTGTGTCTTTTCTGTACTCATAATAAAACATAGATTTAAAGAAAAGTTCATGCAGAACAGAAAGATATACATAGGACAATTACACAATTTGCACAGGATTGTCCACTGAAAGGCTTTTCATTTCTAGCAAACGTCTCGTAAGCAAGATGGATTTGCAATGAGGATTTTTTATATCAATTATATTTTAAAGTTCATCCTGCCCCTGCACCGTTTTTACACACTTACATTACCTGAGAAGTGAGCTTATGTCTTTATTAGAGGGGCAGATGACAGCCAAATTATCTGAAATATACGAGTTGGTATTAGAAAACCTACCGTATGTCTGCACACACACACACACACACACACAGACAATATAATATCTTCTCCTCTGTTGCAGTCCCAAATGTCTTCCTCCATTCCACCTTCCAATCTCTTGGAAACCTTTGCCTGGGAATGGATTAAAAGTGCAAATATAACCCAGATTTTGCAAGTCCAAGTGAATTTCATTCTTTGACCGAGTTAGTGCTGGTTAACTCAGCCCAATGGCGCCGTTTAAAAATATAATCATTTATATATATATATATATATATCATATCTTTGGATCACAGTGCGTTCTGCGTCTCTTACTATCTGTCCTTCATCCCTCTCTCGTGCTGTCCTTCTGTCCTCTGCGTCTTTAGTGTCCCGGTCATTCACGTCTACCTAAAACGACCATGGGGGGGGGGTCAAAATAACTGAAAACAACCAAGGTATAACATAGGCTGTGTTATAGGGTTGTAACCCCCTTGAAATAGCTCATTAATATTCGTCTGTCTGTGCCATGATTGGTTGAGCACGAATACTGCCCCGTCGTACAGAAGAGATAGAGGGGGATTACTCGTTGTGGGTTAGGGTCTCTCTCTCTCTCTCTCTCTCTCTCTCTCTCTCTCTCTCTCTCTCTCTCTCTCTCTCTCTCTCACACACACACACACACACACACACACGCACTCTCAATAACCACGGAAACAGTCCCAAACAACGATCGGAACTTAAAAAATACTAATATACAATACTATATCTTATACAATAATATTTACTAATAATATATCTTTATAGAATATATAGTTTAAAAACCGACCATCCTCAGTTGATTTTAAACTGTATAATCTGTCAAGCTAAATACCCAGTTGAGATATTAATACATTACACATGTTAGTATGTCTGTCAAGAAACTAACTGACACCAAAATTAACATTTTAACAACTTTAATGTTATGTTTCAAATAATTTAAAATGGCCGCTGTCCGACGCCTGTAAATGCTGCAGCGCCTCTGTGGTAGTCCTGGTGCGTCTGAAACGGCGTCTGGAACCAGACACGTTGGACATAATCAGAAATTATGTTTAGACTATGACTCTCCACTGGAGGGCGCTAGTGTGTTTCTAGGACAGAGCGACGAACTTCGCGAAGGAAATGACGCGACCAACACACGTCGTAAACGGTGACATGACGCGCAAATTACGAGCCGTCTTTTTGACCGCTCATGGTCGTTTTAGGTAGCTCTTATAACGTTTTTGTGCCATTGAGCTGAAACTCATTTCAATGCAAATTTTTATGCAATTTCAGGAGCATCCAAGGAGCGGCACGTCCGTATCTTCTTTTTTTCAAAAAGTTATTGGACTTTGAACATCAAAAAGCCGCCAAATTGACGGCCTTGGTCGTTCCAGTGACACGTTCTTGTTTTTCCCCCTTGCTTCCAGTACTGCCAGGACGAGGCAAAACTGGCAAAGCCACGTTTCTTGTATTTCTTTATTTTTTACTTGTTTGGGTTGTGTTCACCCTGCCGGGCATTCGCTCCATACAACGAGGTGCTGCCGGCGTGTGGGAATGTGTCATCCCTCTTCTTTTTGCCACCTGCCTGTCACTCTTCCTACCGCTTTTCTCGTCATGTTTCTCCGCTTTACCTTTCCATCTCGCAGGAAACATGCTTCAGTTTATTTAAACCAACGTCGTCCTATTTCTCTCTAACCGGCTCACCCTTCTCAACAGCATTTGTCATTCCCTATGTTTCCCTCTCCGCAGGAGGAGGCCGGGGATGCCATGTGGCTTCATTGGTTCCGCGGCTGTGTTTTCTTCAGCTAAACGTTACCATGTATTGAACTAAACCTCCCTCTCCTTCACGCCTATTGCCTACCCTCCACCGTCTTTCTTTCACTTTATACAATGTTTCCTACATCATCCTCTCTCTCCCCCTCCCACCTTCCAATTCAGGATTGTTCCCTAGTTTTTGTCTTTTTTTTTTTTTTTTTGGTCATTTGATTCCATTAGTACCAGCACCGTTCTTTTTGATGGTTGCTTTGCTGATAGGTGGCCCATTGCAGCGAGACAATGATGAGGGTCTGGTCTGGACTAGAATGTAAATGAAGCTTGTGGAGGCTACTGCTGAATTTCAATAGGAGAAAGGGCCCAGGGTCTGGTGTATTTGTGGAAGTGAGTGTATGTGTGTGTGTGTGTGTGTGTGTGTGTCAGTGTTAATGGATGTGTTCCTACTTGGTATCACTTGTCTGCATCTATGTAAAAAAGGTCTGGTTTCTTTGTCTCCACATGTTTGTGCGTTGTGTGTTCCTTTATATGCATAATTTCCTGTGTTTCCAGAATAGTGATAAGCCAAACAGCCATGCTAAGTTGCCCACCAATAAACAACAGAACACCAGATAGGACTAACCTCTTTTTGATTGCCTTACAATATCACACCGATTCTAGCCTCCCTTATATGGCTCCCCGTTCATGCTAGACCTGACTTTCTTCTTCTTCTTCATCTTTCAGCTTGCACCCTGTATCTCAGGGTTTGCCAAAGTACTGTACATTTTCCATCAGTACCCTGTGAGGGCACAGCACCAATGGCGGCTGTTGTTAACCCGAGCCTCAGCCAATGCTGTGTGGAGCCTCGACTGATCCCGTATGCTCTTGTCAATCTGCATAATGATTTGACAAAAAAATATGTTGGATGTCCTTCCTGACACAACCGCTAACCCTATGGACAGGGGCACAGGTAAAGCGCTGGATGCCATCCCAGTATTCATGGACTTGCGCCCATGCCTGTCACTATATGCTCGATCGGACTTCAAAGTGCTAAATTTAACCTATCAAATATTTAAATGGCCTGCCCCTTCATATTTGTCAGATATTTGTCATATTTGCACAGTCTTATGTGCCTTCTCAAGCCCTTCATTCTCAAAGTGCAGGCTTCCTCTCTGTCCTGGAGTTAAAAAGAAGTCTGCAGGCTGCAGGGCCCTCTCTTACCTTGCCCCCATTCTTTAGAATAGTCCCCAGCCACCATCAGAGAATCTGACTTTTAACAATCGTGTGAGTCTGAACCTAAAACCCATCTGTTTTCTGTAGCTTTCAGCTAGGCGTTTTTATTTCTGTGGTATTTTGACTTCTTTTTGAGCTCTGTTACAGCTATCCTCCTTTGGGACGGTCCCAATCTCAGTGTAAGGATGGTGGTAGGCTTTAGCAGTAATCTCCTAATCCTGCCAACGAGAATCTTCCTAAACTTTTCTGAATGCATCACACCGTTCTAAACTTCTGTTACTGAGCCCATGAGCTCAAGTACCCATGTTGTGCACCCCCCCCCCCCATTTCATTTATCTCTCTCTGTCTCTCTCTCTGCTGGGATGTAGGATCATTTTTGTGTTACATACTGTCTTCCCTTAATCACAGTCCCATCCTCCTGGACATTCAAGCTATAATCTGTGTTGTTCTTGTTCACAATTGCCTATTGTGGCGATGACTAATTTACCTCACTTCACCTTTCTCCCTCTGTGTGAATGTGGTTAAGGTTATGGCTACTATATTGTCTCTCATGGGAGAAGGTTGTCTTGGATTAGGGGAAATGCTGCATTAACCAGGCATTACAATAAAAAAAACACATTAAATAGGTACACACATGCAAACACCAGCCCGAGATAAACAACCGGAGCTATTCACACTGTTAAAACTTACGAAGATTTTAAGGCATACATACACATCTTATTGCATAGATTTCAAGCAACAACACATCTTGCTTTACATGCTCATAAGTGCAAAAGTGATTGGTGGGACCTGCAGGTATCTTAGAGCCTCCCTGCTGTTCTGTCTCTTCTCCAGGAGTTGTCCATTGGTAAGTGTAGCTGGAGGTCGGACGAATTAAGGTTTATAATTGTTGTGCTTGCACAAAGGGACCGACCCCGTGCCTCCTATGAGAGTTCATTAGCACATTCTCAGAGTTCAACACATGGGAAGAGTCAGATAACATCCTGTTGGCTTGCCGAATAGTGGACTGCTCAAAAATGTCTTGGGCAGATAGGGATGTGGGCCTTCTCATTTTACCCAGACTAAATATTTGAGCTTTAGACTTGACCGTTAGGTTTCCAAACCAGCTGGTAATGCCATAAAATAAGATGAACTCTATAGTAGCTCTACAAAAAAAAAAAAAAAAACAATATTCCTGCAAACACCAAAAACTCTGAATTGCTGGAGGAAATGGAGACACTGATGGATTATCACACAGACACTTGCCACATATGTGTGCCGGTTAAGCTCACTATCAATGTGGACCCATAAATGTTTACTAGTGTCCTGTCTAATGTCATGGCCATGTATGACAAAAGAGCCGTGGTCTCCAATTGATCTAGGCTCTAACATAATTTATTCAGTCTTACTTGCATTAATGTGTAAGTGATGCTCATCACACCAGTACACAAACCTGTCCACTCCAGCTGTTCACTCCACCTGTCATCATCATCATCATCATCGGTGGTTACTCAGGGTTGAGTATGACTGTCCTCCTTCTAGGTCCTTGTGGGTCTTCAGGCGGGCATAGAGGCCAATCCTGGAACTACATATTTTGGGGCAATGTGGGAAAGAGTGTGAAGAAGTGGTTGAGGATGTGGTTCGGGCCTTTCTGGTAAGTCGCTCCTTTCTGAGTCTGTGCTTGTGGAGGTCATGGTTGTAGTGCCCATCACCCTCACAGATAGCCAGTCTCCAATCCTCACTGTTTTTTTGCTGCTTGTTCCCTGGTGTTAAGGTCAATGCCAAACCTTTTGATACGGGCGTTGATGGTATCTTTATGTTACTTCTTTTGTCATCCTGGGGCATGTCATCTTGTCATGAGCTGAGAGTAAAGGACTTGTTCGGGAGGCAAGATTCAAAGATGTGGATGACATGGCCAGTCCATCTCAGCTGATGTTGTGCGATGGTGGCAGTTATAGTAGGCATGTTGGCCTGCTTGAGGATGCTGAAGTTGGTACACTTACTCTCCCAGCTGGTCTTAAGGATCTTCCTGAGGCATTGTTGTTGGGATGCCGTCATCCTCCTTCCTCCACCTCACGGGTCCCAATCTGCCTCAGGGAGTCAAAATCATGTACAGGACTGATGGGAATCTTCTGAATATATACAGATTCAGGGCTAAATGTAAAACCACCACCACATCATAGAGCTGCAGTATGCCAATGGCAGCACCTTAATGTTCTTTATAGAAGAGGAACTACAGAGCACACTGGACACCTTTGCAAAGGCATACAAGCAGCCTGGCCGTTAAGCAAAAAAAAAAAAAATACCCGTATCCGCTACCAACTCTCACCTAACAGAAATATGTCTGCTCTGTCCCCGTCCATCTCTGTAGACAACACCAGACTTGAAAACCTGGAACAGTTCCCATATCGTGGCAGCCTTCTCTCCTCCAAAGCCAGCGTTGACATTGAAATACACCGTCATCTCAGCTGTGCCAGCCGGGCCTTCTCAACATTGAGTAAAAGGGTTTTTGAAAACTATGACCTTCAGGCCAGAACAAACATTCTGTTCTACAAAGCGGTAGTGCTGACCTGTCTAATGTATGGGTCAAAAACCTGGACCACGTAGAGAAGGCACGTGAAGGCACTCGAGGCATACCAATAAGGGGGGGGGGGGCTGTTCCCTGTGATTGAGTCTGCCTCTTATGTGCATGTGAAGTCTGTTCTCTCTGCTGAGCTAAGCTGGTTTTGTGGTGTGGGTCCTGCTGGCTTTTAACTTCATCTGTGAGGTTGCCTGATGTGGTTTTAGATGGTCACAGATTCACTTAATATGCCTCGCGCTCACTCTGTACTATTCTTATTCCCCAGTACATTTAGATTTGCTTTGCTAAATTCCATATATTAATCCGGTAACACTTAAAGTATGGGGAACATATTTTAATTAAAAAAACTTAATTACTAGTGAATTAGTAATGATCAAGATGTCACTTTAGTATGGGGAACATATTCTAAGTAACAAAACTTAATTACTGGTCAGTTAGTAATGATCAAGATGTCACTTTAGTATGGGGAACATATTCTAAGTAACAAAAACTTAATTTAGAGTAATTTAACACTATGAACACTTGTAGTTTTGTGTGTTGTTATGTAAGAACAGACCATATTCATTAAGTGTTGGTAAGGGAGAATAACTCTTCTTGTGGTACTACCACCTTATAAAGTCCATACTAAGCAAAGCATATTGAGATGGTACTACTAATAAACAATAATTCTGAGGTTATAGAGGGAAAACTCATAGTTAATGGCTTACTGGTTGTATAATAAGGCCATGCAGAATAAGGCATTAATGAGTACGTAATAATGACCAATTAAGATCCAATATGTTGCTAATTTGCATGCTAATACGCACCTAATTAATGGTGACTACATTCTTCCCCATACTAAAGTGTTACCATTAATTATATATATTCTATATTGCCTCACTCTGTGTGTAACCTAATGATGTTACATTATAATTATGTTACTTCTCTATTTTCTGTACATCTAACACCTATCTGTCTGTCCTTCCTGGAAGAGAGATCCTTCCTCTATTGCTCCTACTGAGGTTTCCCCTATTTTTTTTCGTTCCTTATATGTTTTTCTTGTGGAGTTTTTCATCATTCGTTTCAAGGGTTCAAGGATAGGGTTTGTCGTATGTTGTCGTGTATTTTAGGTAACCTGTAACTGTGTCTCCTACTTTGTCTGCAGACTGAAATGGTGAAAGCTGTTCATTCTGAAAGGCCACCAGGCATGAAGGCAGATTGGTAGCAACGTTGGCCAGTTGGCCGCATCTCACAACTGTCCTGATGGGCAATGCAGAACTATAGAGCTCTGTCTAAAGCCAGATGGCAAACTCCCATTTTCTAAGCGGTAATGGGGCTTTGCCCTAATACTCTTGATTCTTTCCAGTGTTTTATGATTTATCTATTTATTTATTTTTGGCTGTGTAGCTGAAGGTACAGTAAGTAACCGAATAATACACTTTTGTGCCCTGGGCTTGCCAAACTTCAGATGGACATCCCAGTGATTAACCCTCTCAAGCAAATGTGTGTATGTGTTTTCTGCGTGTGTGTGAGAGAGTGTGTGAGTTTGATGAAGTCCTCCCCAGGAATAGCCTAACAGTGGCATGACTCACGCACCGAGCTGCCATGCGCAAATACGCAGTCAATGCTTGCCTAAAGGGATTTGTATGCAAAAGGTGATCCGTTTGTCTTTCTCCCTCTGCTGCTCGCTATTATGTCCTCTGTTTATGGTGACCAGCAGCTAACCCTCTGATATTTTGCCTTGTATCAGGCCCAATTACTGTCACACCTGAAATGACAGTAAAGAACGTCTTCAAGGGCATCGTGGCTTCTAAGCCATGGTCAGGAATGCACACATGCTGTCCGAACAATCTACTCACAAGTGGCACTTATCAATGTGAATAAAGAACCGGGTAATAGAGTTCAAACATCAGGGAAGAGGGTCGGGGAACATTATATATCAGTCAATAAAAAGTAAACAAGTTCACTCAAATCAAATATTGCTGAAAATACATATCATGTGTTTCTTTTATTTATTTTTTTCTTCTTTTTTTACCCACTGACCTGCTAATACTACTACTACTTTTGGCTGGTCACCTTAGGGGTCACCACAGCAGATCATCTATCTCCATCTCTTCCTGTCCTCTGCATCTTCCTGTGTCACGCCAGCAAACCTGAACATCCTCCCGAACCACATCCATAAACCTCGTCTTTGGCCTTCCTCGTTTCCTCTTGCCTGGCAGTTCACTCTTCATCATCCTTCTCCCAATATACCCAGCATCTCTCCTCCACACATGTCCAAACCATCTCAATCCTGCCTCTCTTGCTTTGTGTCCAGACCGTCCAACCTGGCCTGTCCCTCTAATACACTCGTTGCTAATCCTGTCCTTCTTCATCACTCCCAACAAAAATGTTATGCTACCCACCTCCAGCTCTGCCTCCTGTCTTTTTGTCAGTGCCACTGTCTCCAAACTATACAACATAGTTGGTCCCACTACTGTCTTGTAAAGCTTCCTTTTAACTCTTGCTGGTACCCTTTTGTCGCAAATCACTCCTGACACTCTTCTCCACACACTCCACCCTGCCTGCACTCTCCTCTTTACCTCTCTTTCACACTCCCAATTACTTTACACAGTTAACCCCAGATATTTAAACTCATCCACCTTTGTCACCTCTACTCCCTGATTCCTCACCATTCTGCTGTCCTCCCTCTCATTCATGCATATGCATTTCGTTTTGCTGACTTTGATTTTGACTGACTTTTATTCCTCTTCTCTCCAGTGAATACCTCCACCTCTCCAGACTAGCCTCAACCTGCTACCTACTCTCGCTACGGCTCACAATGTCATCTGCAAACATCAGAGTTCATGGACACTCCGGTGTGCTCTCGTCTGTCAACCTGTCTATCATCATTGCAAACAAGAAAGGTCTCAGAGCTCATCCTTGATGTAAACCCATCTCTATCTTTAACCCATCTGTCATTCCAACCAGACACCTCCCCACTGTCACACTGCCCTCATACATATCCTGCATTACTCTTACATACATATGTCTCTGCCACTCCAGACTACATCATACAATACCACACCTCATCTCTCAGCACCCTGTCATATGCTTTCTCTGACTCCACAAAGACACAACGTAACTCCTTCTGACCTTCTCTATACTTTCCTATCAACATTCTCAAAGCAAACTTGACATCTGTGGTGCTCTTTCGTGTCATGAAACCATGCTGCTGCTCGCTGATCACCACCTCTCCTCTTAACCTAGCTTCTATTACTCTTTCCCATATCTTCATGCTGTGGCTCATCAACTTCATACATCTATAGTTACTACATCTCTGCACATCACCCTTGTTCTTAAAAATTGGTACCAGTATGTTTATACTCCACTCATCAGGTATCCTCTCACTTTCCAAGATTGTGTTTAAAAATATAGTTAAAAACTCCACTGCCATCTCTCCTAAACATTTCTATGCCTCAACAGGTATGTCATCTGGACCAAGCGCCTTTCCACTCTTCATCGTCTTCATAGCTGCCCTCACTTCCTCCTTGCTAATCCACTGCACTTCTTGATTCACTATCCCCACATCATCCAACCTGCTCTCTCTCTCTCATTCTCTTCATTCATCAGCCCCTCAAAGTACTCCTTCCACCTTCAAAACACACTCTCCTCGCTTGTCAGCACATTTCCATCTCTATCCTTCATCACCTTAACCTGCTGCACATCCTTCCCAGCTTGGTCCCTCATTCTAGCCAATTGGTACAAGTCTTTTTTCCTTCCCTCTTGTCCAACCTCTCATACAACTCACCATACACCTTTTTCTTTGCTTTCGCCACCTCTCTCATTGCTTTATGCCACATCTTCTTAAACTCCTGTCTGCCTTGTGACTATCCCACTCCCTCTTTGCCAGCCTCTTCCTCTGTATAAATGTCCTGTACTTCCTCATTCTACCACCAAGTCTCCTTGTCTTCCTTCCTCTGTCCAGATGACATACCAAGTACCTTCCTAGCTGTCTCCATCACTATTTTTGCAGTTTGCCCAGCCATCTGACAACTCTTCACTACCATCTAGTCTCTGTCTTCACTCCTCCTTGAACTGCAGACAACAGTCTTCTTTCTTCAACTTCCACCATTTGATCCTTGGCTCTGCCTTCATTCTCTACCTCTTCATGATCTCAAAAATCATCCTACAGACCACCATCTGATGCTGCATACCTATGTTCTCCCCTTTCACCATCTTGCAGTCACCATTCCCTTTCAGACTGTGCCTCCTGCAAAAGATGTAATTCACATGTGTGCATCTTCCTCCACTCTTATATGTCACCCTGTGTTTCTCCCTCTTCTTGAAATATGTATTCACCACAGCCATTTCCATCCTTTTTGCAAAATCAACCACAATCTGTCCTTCCACATTCCCCTTCTTAACACCATACCTACCCATCAACTCCTCATCACCTCCATTTCCTTCACCAACATGCCCATTGAAGTCCATTCCAATCACCACTCTCTTGTCCTTGAGTACCCTCTCCACCACTTCATCCAACTCAAGAATTATTCTTTCTCTTCCATCTCACACCCAACTTGTGGGGCATATGTTGATAGCATTCATCAATACACCTTCGATTTAAAAAAAACCCTCACTGTCAGGTGAAAAGAAGTGGCTGGCGACGCCCAATGTATTGGAGGAGACATGTGGTAGTCTTGGCAGAGGGGGTGGAGCAGCGACTATGACAACTCAGAAGAGTGGGGTAATTGGCCAAGTACAATTGGGGAGAAAAAAGGGGGGAAACCCCCCCCTCAAAAAAAAAAAAACGCTGATTTTCAACAACCACAATACACACACACACACACACACACACACCCACACAATTGTGTACTCTAGCAGTTGTTGCAGGATCACCATAAGATCTTCCTGCAACCAAATTGCACACGCACACCACATGACACTAAAACAAAAATAACAGGCACATTTCCACTGTTGTTGTAACGTTGTTCACCAGTCACTTGCACAACTTCAGCAAATCTAATAACAGATAGCCACAATATTATCAGTGCAACACCTTCAGTTCAATAAGAAAAATGCAACATGTAAGCTACCTTTGCTAGCTGTGTTAGCCCATCCAGTTTAGGTGTAGGTCTTGCTCTAGGAATTATGTCTTTCTTGTCTCCAAACAGTCACCTTTGAAAAGGTACATGAAGTAGATCAGCAACAAGATTGTCCGTAGCTGTGAATGTGACCGCCATTACACTGAGTTCACTCACAACCCACCAGAAGCTGAAGCTCAGTGGTGATGACAGCACCGGGAGCTAGTGACGGTACATCGCAGGGCCCCTGGGTGATCTGTCACTACACATTAAAATCTGATTGGCTGATGATACAGTCACTCAAAGTTGTAATGAGTTTGCAGCTTTGGACTTCAATGAATGGCTAGCGATACAAGTGCTATACCGAAGAGCTGTGATGTGTTTACATGACATTCGATATACTAGTACATCCCTGTTCAGCTCCACGAGAAAACAAGTCATTGAATTCAGAGACATTTCGGGCACACTTCAATCTAACTATGGAAAGTAAGGCGTCCGGGTAGTGTAGCGGTCGGTTCCATTGGCATCGGCAGTTCGAGCCACCGTTTTGCCTCTGGCTTGGTCGGGCGTCCCTCCAGACACAATTGGCTGTGTCTGTGGGAAGCCGGATGTGGTTATGTGTCCTGGTCGCTGCACCAGCGCCTCCTCTGGTTGGTTGGGGCGCCTGCTCAGGGAGGAGGGGGAACCAAGGGGAATAGCATGATCCTCACATGTGCTATGTCCCCCTGGTGAAACTCCTCACCGTCAGATGAAAAGAAGCGGCTGGTGACACCACATGTATTAGAGGAGAAATGTGGTAGTCTGCAGCCCTCCCCGGATCGGCAGTGGGGGTGGGGCAGAGATCGGGGCAGTTCGGAAGAGTGGGTTAATTGGCTGGATATAATTGGGGAGGAAAAAAAACTATGAAAATCAAATTATGATTTTGATTTTGGCAGGGGCAGCAGGCCCTGATGGCCCTGACAGCCCATCACTGTTAAATTCTTTTTTTTTTTTTTTGCATTTTGTGTTATTCCTGTTGTGGTGATATGTAAGATACATATGTTTTGGGGGAAAAAAATCAAAGTTAATACTCCATTAAAGTATGATTTGATGCATATGGATTCAATTATTTGTATACTGTGACCCACTTAATCCAGTTCAGGATCACAGTTGGTCAGCTGGCATTTTGCAGAAGGAAGGGAGACACGCTAGAGTGGCTGCAAATCCATCAGCGGGCCCACAAACACGCCATTTATAGCAAGTACTGATTTAAAGTCAGCAGCTGACCTCTTGTGCGTGTCTTTGGGTTTTTGGAGGTGATTGGAGTACTTAGAAAGAAACAATGCTGTCAAGGGATATGCCAGCTTTTTTTGGGCAGTGTGATAATTAAAATAGGAAAGTTTCACATGGCTAGGACATAAATAATTTATGCTCTTGTAGAACAGAGAGCAGTTAGCATTGCCAAGGGTTAGTCATATTTGGGAGAGTGCCTTATCTTTACTTTCATCCAGTTCTTTAAATTGGTCTTACTTTCCTGTAAAATGGCTCTTTTTTAAGTATGTGTTATCTGTACGTGTGAGTTATTTGTTATCGATATGTGGGAGTTAATTAAATTCATTCATCTCAGTGAATGCAAGGGAGGGAAGATGTTCAGAGACAGACCACCATTCCCTTACTTTCTCTTTTTTAAGGAAAACAATCTGAGATGCATTGCTGACTCACTTCATAAGCTTGAGAGCAAGCAGAGGAAGTACAATTTAAAAAAAGCAGCAATAAAGTTAATGAAAATTAGTGTCAAAGCTGTATTGCATGTAGCAATAATAGCCAAAATGGCATTCTCGTTGATTCTTTTTTTTAATTATTGTTTTGCTTATTCTTAGGTAATACAACTATTCTTTCCTCAAGGTAATCGTGTACGTTCGTTCATTCATTACCCAAACCACGTATCCTTACTCAGGGTCGCAGGGATGCTGGAGCCTATCCCAGCAGTCATTGGGGGGCAGGCAGGGAGATACCCTGGACAGGCCGCCAGCCCATCACAGGGCCCACTATATATATATGTTCCGCTCCTCATTTGCTGAGCACGTTTATCAACACCATTGATGATTTCCAAAAATAAAAAATCCAACCTTGGGAGGTCATCCCAGGTCGTCCTCTGTGTGGAGTTTGCATGTTCTCCCCGTGTGTGTGGTGCGTTTTCTGCGGGTGCTCTGGTTTTCCCCACCATCAAAAAGACATGCGTGTTAGGGTTAATACTCCTGTCTCTGCCCTTGACTGAGCCATGGCAAGACAAACTGGAGTTGGTCCGCAGGTGCTGCACGGCGGCTGCCCACTGCCCCTAGCTACACAGCTAGGATGAGTTAAATGCAGAGAAATAATTGCCCCATGGGTATTAATAAATAGATAGATAGATAGATAGATAGATAGATAGATAGATAGATAGATAGATAGATAGATAGATAGATAGATAGATAGATAGATAGATAAATAGATAAACAAACAAACAAACAAACACATAAATAAATAAATAAATAAATAAATAAATAAATAAATAAATAAATAAATAAATAAATAAATAAATAAATGAAGTAGTTAGTCCAGTGTAAGTGTCCACTTACATCGGAGGGACGGGTGCTACAGCTGCCCATTGCTCCTATACAATAGGATGGGTTAAATGCAGAAACCAAATTCCATTATAAGCCACAATGACAAAATAAAGTGGCTTTCTTCTTCTTTGTTCGAAAAGCAGCAAGTTGCATTTTAAAAAGAAAACAGCTTGTTTGCTCTCTAAACAAATAATCCTATTTTCAGTGTAGACAGTCAAATAAACGACAGCCCAGGGAGCCAGCAAAGTCTGCAGTGAGTCACATGGCAGCAGCTCAGCGTTTGGACTATGGCTTAGCAGCTGCTGAATATGGCAAATTATCCTTAAAAATATATACATAATAAACAAATAATTAGCTTTGAGTAAATCTTGCCAATAATTTGCATTAATGTTGCCCTTGTTTGTAGCACCACATTTGACATGTAAATTTATGCAAATCAATCCGGGCCCCACATCTGCAGTGCGCCAGGTTACCTGTAGATTTGCGTGACTGGCAAATTTTGGCAGCAGTTAAAGAAGTAGAATTAATGGGCCTTGCAACTGACGACTGCAAAAATCAGCTCTCGCTTCAAATATAAACATGTTTTGAGTAGTGCTTTCAAAATTAACCGTGTTCATTTTTGCGATCAATGTTTAACGCGTCAAAAAAAATAAATAGCACAATTAACACAACTGCATTTTGTTTACTTCCTGTGGCAGCTATGAGAGGCTGTTTCCAGTGGCGATGCTAGGGTCTGTTGGGGCCCTAGGCATACATTCTCAGGAGGGCCCCCCCAACCAGCGTTCATTGCCATTATGTTAGAAATAATCTGACACCAACAAAAAAATATACAAAATATTAACCTTGTCGTTCTGCTCCCGAGGGATAACTTCTCTTCATTATCCTTCGTTGACATATCTTGGTGTGGACGCTGGGAGTAACTTTCACGTTCCAAGAGCGCAGGCAGTGTACGTGCAACGCGAATGATATGGGGCCCGTACAAGGGAGGTTTCCTACTGTGATGTCATGGCATTGCAAATCGTCAATTGGTTGTTTAAGGCGGAGGGGGGGTTGCAGTCACTGTTGTAGAGTAAATTCTGTCAGCCATCGGGGTCCCCCTTCTGCCTGGGGCTCCAAGCAGTTGCCTGGCTTGCCTGTTCAGAAGCTTCGCCTCTGGCTGTTTCACAGGCATATCGTCAGTAAGTGCCCATTTGGTCACCCCAAAATTACCTTCTGGAAATGTTCTTGTGCGGTTGCAGCAACAATTTTAAATGAATGTTTCTATTTGGTCCCATGGATAATGTTGTCACTACATTGTACTTTGGTCAGTTGCAGGCATTATGTTTGGAAACTGTGAATAACATTGCCGTTGTGCACCTCCCCTCCCTAGACTGTTACAGTACGAGACCTTGCTCTCCACTTTCTCACTGCAGTAGCATTGATGTGTCCTCAGTCCTCATCCCCTCGTGGAGAATACTAGATATTCTAGTTCACGAACACGTAATGAACATCATGAATTCATGACACTTAAATTTAACTGGCACTTGAACATGGAACACATTCTTCTTGTTAATTATCATTTATATTAGTGCAAACAAGAAATTATTGCCTTCTAAGATGATAGCTAATTTTAATGGCCTTGATGGTTTTATAAATTCAACTGGCACTTTACCATATACTCTGGGTTTTGCTATTTTTTGTGTTAGTAAATATAAGAAATACACCTTTCCAGCTGACAGTCAATTTTGTTGGCAGTGGTGGTTTTATTGGAAATCTGTAATTCACAGGATAGAGTCTATGTTCAAAGTTATGATGACACTATTAAACAATAGTATTTCAATTTAAATATACTAACTTTGTGTTGATTCTACATTGGTTATTTGAATGTACTTTTAACAATCCGTTATTACAAGCTTCTGTTGTTACAATGTCCCTCTTATGTAGGGGGAGGAAACAATGGTTGCTTATGACGTTACATTTCTTTTTACGTGTGTTCCTGGAGGTGGAGGTAGTCTGTGTGGATTTACAAAACGACCCCACCCTTAGCAATAGGACCACCCTTAATACTGATCAAGTGTGTCTACTCCTGAAGCTGTGTCTTCAGTCCACGTACTTCACATACAGGGGGCAGAACTATAGGCAGAGGTATGGGTGTGCTATGGATTCAGAAGAAGTAGAAAAGAGGGCTCTGATGTCCTATCCAGGGACAACACCTAGCCATTGTTTCAGATTTGTGGAAGACACCTTGGTTAAAATTGTAAGATGTATGTAAGCTTATTTGGTTTAAAAATATGTTTTGCTTATTTTTGAAAATTGTTTTCTGTAATTTTTCACAAATTTAGTTCCCTATACCTGATTCCCTAGCTCTGCCTATTACCCCGACTCATTCAGAAACACTACGATGGGCTAGTTGAAAGTGTTGACGTTGACCCTGGTTGCATAGTATGTGCGTAAAAAGAAATCTAAATAAAAATTACATTATTTTCAGAATGTAACACAACCAAAACCAGCAATAAATAAAAAAATAAATTAATTAATACACAAATTAATTATTAATTAATTAGTAATACCAATAATAATAATAATAATAATAATAATAATAATAATAATGGTGTCCGGGTAGTGTAGCGGTCTATTCCATTGCCTACCAACACGGGGATCCGGATTCGAAAGCCGTGTTAGCTCCGGCTTAGTCGGGTGATCCTAGAGACACAATTGTCTGTGTCTGCGGGTTGGAAGCCGGATGTGGGTATGTTTCCTGGTCGCCAACCAGGTATCACGAGATTTTGTGTCATAGTCATGAAATGTAATCTATGAAATCGTGCTGGGGGACACGATGTCACTGATTTTTTTTTTTTTTGTCTGGCACCACAAAGTTTTATCCAATGCATTCCTATGGGCCAAGTTTTTCTTGCATGAGTCACATTATCAAGATGCTGGCTCTGGCTGGTCTGGCCTCACGGGAGAATGCAGGTCACTTACATATATTTGAAAACACAAAATCTACGGCGGTTAGGGTTATAGCTTGTAGTTAGTCCACTGCCCATTGGGGGGGGCAGTAGAAAGGATAAGTAAGAAAATGATATGTAAAAAAAGCACAGAGGAAAATAATAGAGCTGATGTAGACAGTTACTGAGCAGTCGTGCCGTTTCTGCTGTCTGATATATGGATAAATAACAGTTAGGGATAGGGCAGTTTTTGTGTTTTCAAATATATGGAAGTGACCGGCCGGAAAAACTTGGCCCATAGGAATGCATTGGATACAACTTTGTGGTGCCGGACAAGAAAATGTCAGTGACATCATGTCCCCCAGCACAATTCCATAGATTAAATTTCATGACTATGACACGAAATCTCGTGATACCGGGCTGTGGTCGCTGCACTAGCGCTTCCTCTGGTTGGTCAGGGCGCCTGTTCAGGGGGGAGGGGGAACTGGGGGGAATAGTATGATCCTCCCACGCGCTATGTCCCCCTGGTGAAACTCCTCCTTGTCAGGTGAAAAGAAGCGGCTGGCGACTCCACATGTATCGGGGGAAGCATGTGGTAATCTGCAGCCCTCCCCGGATCGGCAGAGGGGGTGGAGCAGTGGGGTAATTGGCCGGATATAATTGGGGAGAAATAAATAAATACCTAAATAAATAAATACAATACATTTCTTTGTGACTTGAGATAGAACAGAGGAAATAATGACCGCTGTTGCCTTTCTTCAACTAGCAGGATTCACTGTTAGAATATCAACTTCAGAGCCCTCGTTTGTCAGCTTTGTGTATGAAAAGAGATTTTCATAATTAACATGCATGCTGACATTTTGAAACAAAGAGTGAAATGTGTCTATTTGTGCTTGAGAATATGTGTGAGCGCTCACCATGCATACACACATCATGTTGTGGTGGAAAAGGAGTAGGGAGATATACTAAATGAGCACACTACAAACAAAAAAGGGCAACAATATATTGCTAGTCTGTCTAGAAATGTATTTTTTTTTAATAAATGCCTGACCACTACAACTACCAATTTTCTCTTTGTGTTCATAAACATTAAACCATTTAGGATGACTGAATAATTTACATGCCAATTAGAGAGTGGAAACTCATGGCAATTTAGGACAGCTAATAAAATATACTGTGCTGAAATCTTAGTATCTTTATACCCCTTCCCCCCGTACTCCACTGAATATCGTGTACATATGATTGTAGTATGTAGATGTAGTAGGTCGATGCACCTGTGTACCCATGTGTAAGTGTATAGATGTAAATGTGTATGAAGGTATAGATGCTGACAAAAAATAAGAATTACAATAAAGTATCTATCTATCTATCTATCTATCTATCTATCTATCTATCTATCTATCTATCTATCTATCTATCTATCTATCTATCTATCTATCTATCTATCTATCTATCTATCTATCTATCTATCTATCTATCTATCTATCTAACTAGCATTTTGCTTGAGGACTTCACATTACCTAATGCACAATATCCAAGAGACATTTCTTTGCTGAGAACAATGCTTTACTCTTTGGCAAAATTATATTTCATTAATCTCTCACTAATTTACACTAATATTGGAAAGTTAGACAAAACCTGACACAAAAAATGTGCTCCAAGTATATATCAGCATCCTCCCCTGGGATTTTTGGGGATAAGACTGTTATTCCACAACATAGCCTGAGCGTAATATGGCCAGCAGTAGCTGATGGGACAATGCCATTGACCCTGTAAGACATGCAGTTTCCAGACAACACTGTGCAACAGACTGGCATGATGTGTGACTTAGCAAGAAGGTTGTGTGTTCAAACCTGACTGGGTTTTTCTGTGTGGAGTGTGCAGGGACAAGCTGGTGAGGATGGAGGGCCGATTGCTAACTGATTTATTTATTTATTTATTTTTTATGCTAGTCTCAGCTGCTACCGGGGAAAAGAAAAAAATCAGAATGTTGCATTCATCACTGCAGACTTGCTATAGTCCCCAACATTACTATCAGAAAAAACAAAAAATCTGCTGAACCCAACATTGCCATCAAAAATAAAGTTTTGCTGAGCCCTTGTCCGACGGAGAGCTTTGCCTACCTCTAACACCGTGAAAAAAGCTAGTGTCATACAACCATGACATGCATCTGTTCTTCCATATATTCCATTCAACTGGTAAGACACCATGTCTGCAGGGCAGCATCATATATTTGCTCATAGGTTTGACCCAATGAACATTTTTTTTCAGTGACTGATTTTTCCCCCATACGTCCTTCAGCTGCTTCTTGATTCCTTGAACTGACACACTAAACCTCTTGTTGTCGCTTTAGGACCTTGTCAGTCACAACTCTTTAGATCCAAACGCAAAACTCATCTTTCTTTTTTTTTTTGCATTGGTCTACACTTAGTTGCCTTTTATTTGAGTGCTTCACAACCTGTACTGCATGGTGGGTTGGTTTCTGTCTCAATGAATTTACCAACCACTGTTCTGCCGACGAGATTATAGAGTACAGATTATGGACTATTAAAAACTGTCCCCTTCTCTCACGTGTCTTTTCTCTCTCTCTCTGAATCACGTCTTCTCTTTTCTCTTCTTGTGTGTGTGTGAATGGTGTGATGAGTCTCCCCCATGTGCATGTGTATTCTGCCCTCCTCCCAGGTCTCCATGGTGGTGGCGGTCACCACCTGGACACTGCGTGGCATTCCCCTCATCATATATTCTTTTTATATACCCTATAAATCCATATACCTTTGTTATCCTTTTATAATGTTATATCCTTCTCTCACTAAGATGTGTGACTTATTTATTTATTTACTTATTTTACATGATGATGTGATGGTGGTCGCATAGCTCGGGTCCTGGTCTACTCCGGTGGTGTCTGGACACTGCTTGGCATCCTCCTCATCATATTCTTCATATATTTTATAATTCCATTATAATTCTGTTATCCTCTCTCAATTTTCAATGTTGCATTTTGCAAATTGTATAAACGCAAAATCCATTGTATGTTGTCCATTTTGGGAGAGAGATCCCTCCTCTGTTGCTCTCCCTGAGGTTTCCTCCTATGTTTTCCCCCTGTTAAAGGGTTTTTTTAAGCAGTTGTTCCTTATCCGATGTGAGGGTCTAAGGACAGGATGTTGTGTTGCTGTAAAGTCCACTGAGGCAAATTTGTATTCGTGATATTGTGCTATACAAATAAAGTTGACTCGACTTGACTTGGCAATAGGTGACTCTCATGCCAAAGAGGACAAGAGGCTGCACAAATCACCCACATCACTTTCAAAGATGATGTGTATGTTGTGGTCAGGAGAAAATACTCAAATATGGTTTGTATCTGAATATGTTTGTTAAAATAAAGCTTGACTTTACCATCAGTCACAGCAGCTTACTTGGAATGCAACATCGAATCCACCGAAAGAGACGTGCGGCTTCAAATTGGAAAGGCTTGGGGTGCCATTGACGGACATAACGTCATATGGAAGTCCACGTTACCAGACACACTGAAGTAGGAATTGTTTCGAGCAATATTTGAGTCCCTTCTCACTTATGGATCATCTTCTTGGACCCTCACTGAATGGCTTGAATCCAAACTTGATGGGGCTTTTGACAGAATGCTGCGTGCTGCACTAAATGTATCCTGGAAGAAGCATCCTACAAAGAAGTGTCTCTATGGCAAAAAACCTGCCATCTCAAGCGCTGTCCGAGAATGAAGGGTTCGATTTGCTGGTCATTACCGGAGGAGCAAGGAAGAAGTTGCTAGCGACACTCTACTTTGGTCACCCAAACGTGGAAAGACACGTGGGGGGAGGCCTGCAAGAAATTACATCAATCAACTTGTGGACGACACAGGATGTCCATCTGAGGAATTTCCAGCTGCTAGGCAGGATAGAAATGGGTGGCGTGAGAGGGTCAGAGCCATCCGAGGATACTCGACCTGATGATGATGATGATGATGATGGAGTGTCTGGTGATCCATCAGATTTGTCACTGCATGATTCCGTTGATGCTGTCTATATACACTAGTTAGTGGACAGATAAGTCTCAATCTGCCCTCCACCTGTTGCACTGTTTCACTTTTGCAGGGTGTAATAATAATAATAATAATAATAATAATAATGATAATATTTATTTATTTATTTATCTATCTATCTATTTATTTATGCAGCTTTTCTCGAATCAAACCATTTCTTTTGGATACCAGTAACTATTTTGCACTCGTTTAAAGCAGCTCGGACTGTATTGTTTTCCTCTTGTTTGTTAAACCACAAAGTATGTGTTGTTCTGCTTCCGTCTCTATGATCGAAACTTATTTCAATGTCTGAAAAGTTTTCCCTCATTGCCCTCTTTAGACCACTCCATCTTGAAAGTCAGATATTTGTGATTTTTTGTTTGGCTTATTTATCTATCTATCTATCTATCTATCTATCTATCTATCTATCTATCTATCTATCTATCTATCTATCTATCTATCTATCTATCTATCTATCTATCTATCTATCTATCTATCTATCTATCTATCTATCTATCTATCTATCTATCTATCTATCTATCTATCTATCTATCTATCTATCTATCTGTCTGTCTGTCTGTCTGTCTGTCTGTCTGTCTGTCTGTCTGTCTGTCTGTCTGTCTGTCTGTCTGTCTGTCTGTCTGTCTGTCTATCTATCTATCTATCTATCTATCTATCTATCTATCTATCTATCTATCTATCTATCTATCTATCTATCTATCTATCTATCTATCTGTCTGTCTGTCTGTCTGTCTGTCTGTCTGTCTATCTATCTATCTATCTATCTATCTATCTATCTATCTATCTATCTATCTATCTATCTATCTATCTATCTATCTATCTATCTATCTATCTATCTATCTATCTATCTATCTATCTATCTATCTATCTATCTATCTATCTATCTATTTATTTATTTATTTGCCATAACACATTATTTGGGGTCATTTCTTTACATAAATGAGACTCATTGTGCATGAGCATGGTGGTTTTTATGTGTGGGATTTATCAAGGCAAATTACTTACAGTTGTGTGTGAGGCAAGCATACACACATTTGATAAATATCAACTTTCCTATACATACAATAACTCTTAATTTATGCTGTAGGAGGGAACTGAGAGCCGTTTCCATGTAATGCTGATAAATGAGGTGTGCCCGGGCACACAGCGACATATCTACAGTGGCCACCTGATGAACACGATCCAAATGGAGACACCCGTTTTCTCTTGCCAATACGATTTTAATCTGCAGTAAATTGCTTTCCTTTAGATTAGACAACATCCATCCATTTTAGTTTAACACCAAGCATTTAGAAATTACTATTTTTATTTACATAACATTTGTCTAATCACATTCAGTCCCTGCGTGCTGCACATATTCTATTGGTGGATACCCCAATAACTGCACTTGATATCTGCTAGTACGAGGGGTAGTTTAAGACGAGGACCCAAAATAGGTGTGTGTGTGTGTGTGTATATATATTGATTGGGTGTGTGTGTGTGTGTGTGTGTGTGTATATATATATATGGGGAGAATCATTACTGTCACTTAGATGATAATAGCGAGGAACGACACCATCCACACATTGCTGTCCTCTTTACACTGCACAACCTGAACCCACTGCTTTCTTTTATTTTTTATCTTTCTGAAGACCACTATTTTTCTCCACCTCTCACACCTCTGTGTTCTCGGTCTTTCTCTTTCCATGTAAATGCAGCCCTGCATAGGATATTGAGTTGAACTTCCTGTGTCATTAACCTCCCTTATTCGAATTATAATCACACCAGATTGCATAATGCTCCCCTACATACCCCATCATCTCTTATTACAACCCCGTTCTCATGAGGTTCTGCTGTATGTTATGAGGCCGAAGCAATATGGAGCTCTTATCTCATTAATACATAGAAAAGTAATTACTGAATATTAAATTGACAAAAGGGTTGGGGAAAAGTCACCTCAAAGCACCACTAACTGTAGAATTAATTGTTACAGGAAAAAAAATAAAAAAAGGTGTATGCATTGATATGTGGATGCACACACACACACACACACACACACACACACACACACACACACACACACACACACACACACACACACACTGGATTTTATATATATAGTGTAATACCAATCCCAGTAGGGTAATTTTTGTCATGTGTAACATGCTTTTTAAAACAAAACTTATTTTTCATATTTCTGTGTGTTCATGTGTTTGCTTGGCCGTTTATGTGGCTGTTCCTGCATGTGGATGGTTGTCGGCATGCATATAGCAGTGGTTGTGTGTTAGTGTCTGAGTGTGTGTTGGCAAAGGAATGGCTGTGTGTAGCAGTGCCGGTGTGTAGATATTAATGTATTTGATGTTATTATACTCCTGACAGGCTTTGATAAGATATATAGGTCTCTTTTGTTGATATTGAGAGTGTTCTCATTTCATCTTAAAAGGATGATGGAAAAATAAAGTCAATTTAACAATTCTTTCTTCTTATCGGTTACATCCCCCCAATGTCTCATATATATATATATATATATATATATATATATATATATATATATATATATATATATATATATATATATATATATATATATATATATATATATATATGTATATATATATACATACACACACACACACACATTGCATTGCATTGCATTGCATTGCTGGTTGTCCATCGTGCCCGATGATGACCATCTTCTTCTATTTGTGGGTCCTTTGAGGACTCAGATAGCAGAAGATACCTGCGCAGAGATGGTTTTTAAAGTGGCATGGGGGGTGCGCTTCTCCCAACGCCACATGACTTGATTGTAGAGGAGATGGTTCCGATGGCAAGGGGGATCCCTAGACGACCGGCACCTCCACACAACTGCAGGGGGCTGCCGGAAATCCTGTTTTTCGGAAACCGCCTCAAAGCGTACCGCCACAGCTTGCTTTTCTGTCGGGGTGAGCTCCCTTAGCCTTATGTCTCCCCAGACTCACCCACAAGGCAGCGGGGCAGTGGTTGATAGGTGCCAGGGCGTGTCCACCAGGGTGGGCCTGCACACCATATCTCTGGGGCCCACTGCTGCTCCGAGATCCCCTGCCAAGTTAGCCTGGGGCCGCAAGACCCCAGTTACCATGTGTGGCCACGGGGAGGCCTGGCAGGAGTCTTGGTGAAGGAGAGGCTATGTACTGGCAAGGGAAGGGTTACACGCTAGGATGCTTCCCTATTCGCCACAAAGGCTAGCCAGTGGCAGCAAGCTAAGGGCAGGAAGGACACAAGCGGGTTGGAAGAACACATGCACCTTCCCTCCAACTACACACTGCTGCACTAGACGCATCACAACACCCTGTGTGTATGTACACACACACACACACACACACACACACATATATATATATAGTGTTTTTTCCGAAACCGTCAATGGTGTTATAAGTGCTCAACTAATGAGGAGCGGAATATCAACACAGATACAGGAAAAAATATATATACATAAATACATACTTTTTTTTGTTACACAAAAATATCAGTTAGGTATGGAGCCCCTAAAGGGACCTGAACAGAAGAAAGAAGAAAAAAAAAGCAAAGTGGGTTAAAAAAATCTATGTAGTGAAAAAAAAATACATAAACTACCAGGTCAAAAAAAATAACAAAAAATGCAGTGTCAAGTCAATTAATTTTTGTTTTGTTCATAGCCCAATATCACAAATGACAAATGAGAAGTGAAGTGTGACTGCTGATCTCGTGTTAAAGCCCGGTGGAGAGATTCAGCAGGATGGGAAGTTTCAGTTTCTCAGTGCTGAAGCCATCAGCGATGTTTCTGTCTGAGCAATGCTCAACTATTAAATTTTAATGAGGTCTCAGCTCAAAAAAAAAGTGAAGCTATGATTTAACCGCCTGAGGTGGAACAGAGAAGGCAGAGCAGCTAGTATAATACGTAACAAGAAGAAGTGCAGATTGGCTGTTCAGAGAGGGAACATTAATTAATTAGCTATGACACTCACCACTTGTAATTCATTGCAATATAGATGTTTCCTAATGTGGCTTGTTAGGTGGAAGTGGACTCTCCAGGTAGCCCCATACTGATGCTGTTAACTGCTAAAATTGGCCCCATCCGTTTTGCTGCTGCATTTTAGAAAAGCCTACATTTGTATTTTAGTTTAACTGCTACTAAATTAGTTAATTAATTATGTTGCCCTTTGTTGAATCTCTGTCAACAAGCCTTGTCCAAAATACTTTAATTCTTGAAATTTCAGCCTCCACATTATTATTTTATTAATTTTTGATTTCCCTCCTCCTCCTCCATTCTCCCCAGTTGTACATGGCCAGTCACACCACTTTTCTGCAGTGACCAGGACACATAACACACTTCCGGCCTCCCACCCGCACGATTGTGTCTGTAGGGACGCCCAACCAAGCCGGTGGTATCACAGGGATTCGAACCGGCAATCCCTGTGTTGGTAAGCAACGGAATAGACCACCACGCTACCAGGACACCCTATTATTTTATTTTTGTCTACTTTTCGTCCATATGATATATGTTAGGATGAGCCAGTTATAATCAATATACAACAATTACCTCGACTGACTGAAATGAAGCATTAGAGACAGTCAGGATATCCACCCAACCCCACCTATCCAAGTCTCTGCTACTACTTTTGGCTGCTCCCGTTAGGGGTCGCCACAGCAGATCATCCGTTTCCATTTCTTCCTGTCCTCTGCACCTTCCTCTGTCCCACCAGCCACCTGCATGTCCTCCCTCACCACATCCATAAACCTCCTCTTTGGCCTACCTCCTTTCCTCTTCCCTGGCAGCTCCATATTCAGCATCCTTCTCCCAATATACCCAGCATCTCTCCTCAAGAAATCTTATTTATTATCCGCATATTTGATTTGGCAAAGATTTTACGCCGGATGCCCTTCCTGACGCAACCCTCCCCATTTGTCTGGGCTTGGGACCAGCACTAAGAATGCACTGGCTTGTGCATCCTCAGTGGCTGGGTTCCACCTATCCAAGTCTGCCATGCAGAAAAGATGTAGGCAAACTTAATGATACAGCTGGTCTCAGGAGAATGAAGCTGAGACAGCCCTTCTCCCTACACAGGTGCCTTGTTGTCATTCGACCTGGACCCCGTTGGTTGTATTCCTGTCTCATGGGGAGCTAGCGAGAGCCAAAATGGACAGTGGGAGTTTAGCCTGGACGGGCACACACATCCACCTCCATCAGGTCGAACCAGGTGGAAGTGGATCTGGAGTGGTGGAGAGCAGGCAGGGAGCAGAGTGGTGTGAAAAACAGACATGACCTGTTGTGTCCCTCATGGCAGATTCTTTACCTGTGGCACTGCTGTCTTCCCAGTGGACTTCGCCAGGGCTTCAGTGGTAGTTCAATAGGTGGACGTGCTACTAAATAGATGGGTGTCTCACTGAGGAGGAAGTGGGCGGACTCGCCTACATAAATCCATGGTTATTAGGCCGGTAGGTGGGTATACTCCAGATTCCCAAAAATAGCAGTGGGTATACACTGTGTACTATCCCCCCACTACACCAATGATTTTCACTTCCACCCTGATCATCTTGCTCTGCAAAAAAAATACTCTCCCATCTCGTCCTGTTCATGGTAAGATAGTGAAACTGACTCCAGCACCACAGGAATTCTGCAAGATTCCCAACCAGCTCTGGTATAGAGAGTTTGTACTTGTATTTATATCATATTGGATGAGACACACATTCACTTTGCTAAGTTAGGTTGACTTTTCTGTGCATCATGATGAGCACAAACCATCTTTGAATCACATTAAATACAACAGCCACATATTGACATGTATAGCTGATTAATTTGTTCTATGTTGCTATAGGTTTAGTTATTTATTTCAGGGGCCAAAATGGATTGGCTAACACCCATAAGCACATTTGGACAGATGTTTCCATGCACCCTCGCCTGAACTGCTGCATTAAAGTAGCTCAATGCACCTGCATCTGCACATATACATGGTCTGGGCTGGCATGCTTGTAAGTGCATTGCAAGTCAAAATGATCAACAAAATTATATACACCATCCATCCATTATCCAAACTGCTTCTCCTTTATCCTGCTCTCATGGTCATGGGGATGCTGGAGCCTATCCCAGCAATCATTGAGCGTCAGGCGGGGAGACACCCTGGACAGGCCACCAGGCCCTCACAGGGGCCACCAGGCCCTCACACACACACACATTCACACCTAGGGACAATTTAGTAAAGCCGATTCACCTGACCTACATGTCTTTGGACTGTGGGAGGAAACCGGAGCACCCGGAGGAAACCGACACAGACACGGGGAGAACATGCAAACTCCACACAGAGGATGACCCGGGACGACCCCCAAGGTTGGCCTACCCCGGGGCTCGAACCCAGGACCTTCTTGTTGTGAGGCGACTGCGCTAACCACTGCACCACCATGCCGCCCCATTTTATATGTACCAGTGGATCTAAATGCATACCCCCCCCCCACACACACACACACCACTCCACCCATTTTATGTTGGTGAGTTCCTTTCAAACCATGGAAATACATATCAGGTGCAGGCGGGTAAAAAAAAAAATCATCTTGCACCCAAGGAAACTACTAATCTGTGTTTGCATGTCTGCTAGTCCTGTGCCAGCATGAAAAGCAGGTCCAAAGAGTGCAGACATTGTTTTAGGGTCCTGTGTAACAGTTCATGTTCCATATTCTTCCTCTGAACACCCGAGCACCTCATAATCATATTACCACTGTAAGACAAACCTGCACCCACAATCTCACTTCCTCCAACACCTCTGTGAAACACTTCCCGACTGAATCCTTCTAAATCTGCTGTTCCCTACACTAATTCCCTGCTAAAGCCCCTTCCAACGGAAGATGATGGTGAGCCTCATGATACTCAAGAAGTAACTCTGCTTTCCTCTAAACACACCCTCACCCCTTTTCCTCTCCCACTGCAAAACCCATATTTAGGGTTTTATACCAACGGTTAAGCATACAGTGAAAGTGGAGTGTCTTTTGATGCATGTGCCATTGGTGATGATTTTGAATTAGGAAGTTCCTCCTCTGGGCATCTCCGTAGCCAAATGGTTACAGACCACGTCGCACGGTTGCAACTGTCACCAGTTCAATTCCAACATTTACCCGTTTTATTTAAATTGTAAATATTTAACAAGTCATTTTTTTATTGCTGGGCTGGCTAGCAAATAGATATACTCGACATGTTATAATGATAAAGAAAATGTTGAGTTGTCTAGAAGAAAATGATCAAATGCACGTGTTTATTTTACTCAGTAGCAAACCATGCCTGTTAAACCTTGACCCTCTGAACCCCCTTCCCTCATTGGGAAAAAAAAATAAAACTACCAGGGTAGCATAATGTGTGCTCTGCCATGGTGCTGCAAAAGTTACCAACAGCAATTCCAGCTCTGAAACAAAAATTAAGATGCCTGTCCAGCCTTAGCAATGCAACCGGCAAGCAGCACGGAGAGAGTGAGTTATCACCAAAACAAAGAACAGATAAAGTCTAATACAAAACGAAAATCCTCCCTACAAGCAGTAGCAAACCGTTACTCTTAAACCTTGGCCCCCTTCCTCCATAGGGAAAAAAAATGCAAACTATCAGCCTAGCTTATGTTGTCATCTCCTTTGGTACCACAAAAGCTACCAACATCAATTCCAGCTCTGAAACAAAATTTACGATGCAAGTCCAGCCGTAGAATATGTTAGCACATGGCACAGAGAGAGTGAGTTATCAGCAAAACAAGGAAACAAAAAAAAACAAAAAAAACAGCTAATTTCTAAAGCAAAATACAAATCCTCCTTTCAAATAATCACATCATCACACCTCTTGTGTGTTCACTTCAGCGGAATATGGTGACAATGGGCCGGGGTGCAAAACACATGACATCCACCCCCTCCTACCACACGGAACCGACAAAATTTTCATGTAAATCATGACAGCGCAACCATTAGCGATATACACTCCAGAACCATGGACACTGAACAGCGACCATTGCATTTTGGGAACCCACCACCACAAACAAGTAATATTTTTAATATTATACTGGCACAGCAGCCTATTAAATATATACGCCATGGTAAATAATGACCACTGAGTTTGGTACATTTAGAGATTGACCAGTGATTCTGCATAATGACTGTTTTCTCAAATAAACTTTAACATATATAAAACAATGACACTGGCGGACAGAATAAAATCAGTTGGCATGGCAGTTTATTAGATTTTAATTCTTTTTTTTTTTTTAAATAACTTGCCAAATTAAGCTCTGGAGTAGGTCTTCCTTTGTCATTTAATGCCAACTTTTCATTAAAAGTTAATCTTGAAAACGATGTGGAGAATGTATTTGTAATGATGCCCTCCACACTAGTGGTAGTTCTACTCACGGCTTCCATCGTGAACCAACAGGCTAGCTAGCTAACTAGTTGATCTGCTTTATTTATTTATTCATTTATTTATTTTACTAGTTTATGATCCCCCCCCCCGTCATAAAGTTAGAATAACAAAGCCCATCCATGTAGAGGAAAGATATGATTGGTCCATTTTATGGTCTTTGAAAGTACTCTTTCAATTAATTACTATTGTTCAGACCTCTATGATTAGATTGGACCACCAATCACATAGCTGAAAGCATAGCATTTTCTTCCTAGCAACTGCATAGGCAGCACAATTCTGACAGGGAGCCAAAGCGGCTTCTTTCATTTAACCCTTCACATCCCAACACAAACTGAATAGGCAGCTGTTAAGGGTTTGTTTCCTCAGAAACATTTTGTTCAGATGTTGATTGTCAAATAATGAATTCATAAAATAAAATCAGAACGGATGACTTTTTGAATATTATATATATATATATATATATATATATATATATATATATATATATATATATATATATATATATATATTTTTTAGAATACCTTAGGCCCTCTTTCAGGGCCTACAGGGCCTTGATGGTTCCCTTCTGGTTTTACCCATTTATGTACAGTCAAAGCTGATGACCTTTTTTTTTCAGTAATTTTAGAGAAATTCAGTGTAAACTTTTCCAAACGTTTGTGCACTAAGTCTGACTAGTTCAACTTGGAAGTAGTCAAACCTGCACCAGGATTCTAGCATTGGAACCCAAGGTTAACAAAAACATTTGTTCTTTAGTTAGTTAATTTAGCTAGTTCACAGCGTAGCTTGTACACACGATAAAGCGCCTGCTCCCTTATCACTCGTCTTTGATTTTTCTGCCTCTTTGCCACGGTCCTCATCACCACTGGCACACTGCTTAATTAAATCCGTTATCTTAGCCCACTTCGTGGTGTAAGCCAGAAAGGTCTTTTACTTTATTTGGTGCACCTTCTCTGCACCACTAGCCAAGGGTTTTATCTTTCTATCCATATTTTGGCAAAACATGCTAGATACTTTTAATGGCTGGTAGATACTAACTGCTCAAGTGCTAGATAATTTTAAAGGCTGGTAGATACTAACTGCCCGAGTGCTAGATACTTTCAGTTATGATGGCAACTGCTACCTGCAAATACGGATTGGACCAGCCATGTCACTGCAGATAAGATGATATATGTAATAATATATATATAATGCTGTGGTCAGAAAAAAAAGACCAGCTTCATAAGACCGACCCACTGGGAAACTTCTACGCCCGCCCTCCACAAAAATAAAGCTTCCCACAATTCATCTCGCTGCATGTTTCAACTCTCCAACACAGAGGAGCGAGCTTTGTAAAATGTCCAAAAAGCCTTATCATCTGTCAAAAAAAAAAGTAAAATTCACTGCAAACTAAATTATGCATTAGGTAGCTTATGACATGTTTTGTAGGATTAGCTGTGTCACTTGTGGGCCACTTGCTCAAAAGGGACGGTTGCGGATGTTGTTGGAATGTGTAATGGTAACTGATGGTTACTAGGGAAACATTTTACTGAATGTAGACTATTAGGACTTGAGGCTATTGAATCCTAGTTGTCTGTGCAATGAAATGTGTGTATCTAGTGTGGTCCTAATATTATAGTGTAAATTATTGGTTTTTATTACTTATGAAATATATAACAGTAAAAACAGCGGTGATGGGTTCTTCTCTAACAAGGGTTCATTCAGTATTCCTAATGATGTGACTCTCTGACAATCTGGTTTTCATTGACTTCCTGCCACCCACCGCCCACCCCTGCTCTCTCAGGGAGGCTGTTAACCTTATAGGTCAATCTCATACACCGTCTCTCTCATTCACTCTTTCTGTCTCTCTCTTCTTCACACTTTCACTTTCTCCTTTGTTGTGCCCCCTTACACGTGACGCCTTCCTCTCCCCTATTATGCAAAAGCCTTTTGTAACAGGTTGTTGAAAATAGATCATTACTTTTGTTCCAAAAGATCATTGCATCTTTTGTGGTGGTTGACACTAGAAATAAACAGGAGGTAAAGACAGACCTAGATTGAAAAAGATTAGGCTTTCAAACTGAGTACTGCAATAATGCATCAGCGTTGTTCTAGGTCACTGGTATGTGAAATTTATCAAACTACATGAAACTCAAATTAGGCTCTTTTTTTTTGTGAAAATAAAATGTTGACTACATTTATACACAGAGACGCAGGGGTTAATCAGAAATAGTGTGACATCAAAATTGATAGTTGTCTATGCCAAATCATTGCTTTGCAAATCATGTTTTTCTTGAATTTGCTAATGTAATTTTAACATTATTTGTGTTACTATACATTCCAGGTATTTTCAAACAGATTCACAATCAAAATCAGAATCAGAATCATGTTTACTGGCCATGTAAGTTTACACATACATGTAATTTGACTCCAGTTTCATGGCTCTCTGTGTACTTAACATATAATAACAACACTACAACAGAACAATCTTCGGATATATACACAAGGATTGACTTATACAGCTGAATAAGAGGAGATAAAGTGCAATGGTGCAGATAATATATCACATATGCTGAGGTGGACATGACAGTGTACCAGTATATGTACAATGTACAGTACAGTATATACGGAATGGTTAGATTTAGTTGATAGAGTTAAGCATTCATTTGACGACAGCCCGTGGAAAGAAACTGTTTTTATAACCGGTTGTTTTGTTGTACAGTGCTCTGTAGTGCCTACCAGAGGGGAGGAGCTATAACAAGTCGTGACCAGGGTGTGATGGGTCTGCAGTGATGGTGTCTGCCTGCCCATTTCCTGAGTCTGGAGGTGTATAAGTACTGAAAGGAGGGCACGTTGATACTAATGATTTTCTCTGCAGACCTAACTGTCCATTGTAGTCTGTCCCTGTCCTGTTTGGTGGCCAAACCAAACCAGACAGTGATGGATCTGCAGAAAATAGACTGGATTATTTCAGTGTAGAACTGAATCAACAGTTCGTGAGACAGGTTGAATATATTGAGCTGGCGGAGAAAGTCCATCCTCTGCTGGACCTTTTTGATCATTGTGTCTCTTATGGATGCCCACCTTAGGTCCTGGGAGAATGTGGAACCCAGTAATATGTAGGTTTTCACCGTAGACACCATGCTGTTGAGTATAGTGGGGGGGCAGTGTTGGGGAACTCCTCTTGAAGTTCACTGTCATCTCCACTGTCTTGAGCATGTTCAGCTCCAGGTTGTTATGGCTGCACCAGAGGACCAGCTGATCAACCTCCCGTCTATATGCAGACTCGTCACCATCCCGGATAAGACCAATGATGGTTGTGTCATCCACAAACTTCAGGAGTTTAACAGACAGATCACCTGAGGTGCAGTCATTTGTGTAGAGGGAGAAGAGTAGAGGGACAAGCACAAATCTCTGGGGGGTGCCAGTGCTGATTGTTCAGGTGCTTGATGTGATTTTCCCTTCCTCACCAGCTGCCTACTGTCTGTCAGGAAGTATTTAATCCACTGGCAGATGGGGGCTGGTATAGTGAGCCAGGTGAGTTTGAAGTGGAGGATATCCGGGATGATAGTGTTAAACATTGGCTAGTCCACAGACAGGACCCTTATATATGTCCCTGGGGAGTCGCGGTGTTGGAAGACGTAGTGCAATCTGATGTTGAATGTGTCTTCCACTGACCTGTGTGCTCAGTAGGATAACTGCAGAGGGTTGAGCAGGGGACCTGTTATTTCCTTCACTTGGGCCAACACCAGTCCCTTGAAGGATTTCATGACCACGTACATTAGGGCAATGGGCCTGTAGTCATTTAATCCTGTGATATGGGGTTTAGTGGGGACCAGGATGGTAGTGGAGCTCTTGAAGCAGGAGGGGATTTTACACAGCTCCAGTGATCTGTTGAAGATCAGTATGAAAATAGGGGCCAGCTGGTCAGCATAGACTTTAAGACAGGAGGGCGACATGCCATTCAGGGCCAGTGCTTTTCTGGTCTTCTGTCTCTGGAAGAGCTGGCACACCTCCTCAATACATATCCTGAGTTTGGGTGGGGGTTCAGCGGGGAGGGGAGAGTGGCTGGCAGTGGGTGCAGTTGTTTGTGTGTTGTGGCTGAAGAGGATGAGTGGTGTGAAAGTTTGCTTTTCAAACCTGCAGTAAAACCCATTTAGGTCATCGGCCAGTTGATAGTTCCCTGCAGTGTGGGGGGATGGTCTCCTGTAGATGGTGATGTATTTCAAACCTCTCCAGACTGATGATGGGTTGTTGACAGAAAACCTTATTTTCAACTTTTCGGACTAGCACCTTTTTGCCAATCTGATCTCCTTGTGCAGTATTTCTGGCTTTGTTATGCCGGATCCCATCTCCACACCTGTTGGCTTCCTCTTTGGCCTGATTAAGCTGCTTGAGTTTTGCTGTGAACCAGGGCTTAATGTTGTTAAACATACAACAAGCTTTGGTTGGAAGACACATGTCTTCACAAAACTGATGTAAGTGTCAGTAAGTTCATCCAGGTCTGTAGATGCAGCCTTGAAAACACTCCAGTCAGTGCAGTCGAGGCAGGTCTGGAGCGCCAGTTGTTACTCATTGGTCCTTTTCCTCACAGTTTTAACCACTGGCTTTGCAGATTTTTGTTTCTGCTTTAGGTTGGTTTAAGATGAATCAGACAGTGATCGGGGAGTCCCAGGGCTGCACAGGGACAGAGCGATAATCATCCTTTATATCCAGATTGTTTTTTTTTTCCCCTCTGGTGGGACATTTAACATGCTGCTTGCATTTTGGCAGTTTGTGGCTGAGGTTTACTCTGTTAAAATCCCCCAAAAGGCTGCTTTTCTTTAAGCAAAACAATTCCACTGCAAGTTTAAGTGCGAATATATAATCAACTGTGGTTTACCCTTTTCAAAACCCTTTTCCATCAATATAATATCTTCTTCACAAAACTTATACAACCTTACACTCAGTATATTAGTAAGAAACTAGCCAAAACAACTCATAATTGTAATACCCTGATGGTTATTACAATCCTTGATCCTTGAGTTACTGATTCCTCCTTGTAAACACTAGTTCCCACACAACACAATTTCAATTACACTGTGCTTCAGAGGTGTGGACGTGAGTCACATGACTTAGACTCGAGTCACAAATTTGATGACTTTAGACTCAACTTGAGAAACTCAATTAAGACTTGTGACTCGACTTTGACTTGATCACCAGTGACTTGTGACTGCAGTTGGATTTGAGCCTTTTGACTCGGAAACACCTGCTAGCCTACCTATATTACAAATTATACAATTAATCAGTTTTTGCAAGTCCCCGAGGCATACTAAAGGTTTCAAAGTGTAGCCTGGCCTTCAGTAGTACACGTGACTTTGACTGACATCAGCAAATATCACATCCACCCTCAACCAATAAGCCAGATAATCACATTGCATATGAGAACAATGTGAAACATCAATTCAAGCAGACGTGTTTGACTGCAGAGCATAGTGTAGTATAAAGCAAGTGGCTCATGGGAAAATTATACCCAGGATAATAGCTTTTGCATATAAAGATTATGTGGTTAGCAATAAAAAAAAGGTAGCAATAGCAGCACAATAGCAGAGCATGTGTTTAAAAAATAACAATACAGATACCATAATATCAAACTTTGTTCGGCACTTGAAGCTGGACAAAGACTGGCAAATTGAGACTTAATGTATGGTAGCTAGCTAGCTTGAAAGCCAATGCTTAGCCAATATTAGCTAACAGGTAGCTAAGTAATTTAGCTAACTTTCCTAGTTCAATCAATAATCACTTGATATAGTGAAATATATGTTATCTTTGCACCTAGCATTTAACCCACAGCTGGGCAGTCTTAGTTATCAAGTCAACCAACAATCAGTTGTCTGTAATTAGGTTAAGAGGAGGTAGAATAGCCAGAGATGGGCAACCATGTGTCATGGAGGGCCAAGAGTCTGCAGGTTTTCATTTGAACCAAATACTATACAAGGTGATTTCAATGATTAGTTCCTCCTCTGTGGTTGAAGGTGAGCTAATCAGTGGAATGACCTGCTTCACATTCTGGTTGGAATGACAACCTGCAGACTCTTGGCCATCCATGGCACGTTTTTCCCGCATTAACATAATTGTTCACTACAGGGAGGGCATGCACCCGTGTGTGTGTGTTAGAGAAAACGGGGGCAGAGGAGTGTGTTAGGTTAGAGAATGGGGCAGCGAGTGTATGTGTGTGTGTGTGTGTGTGTGTGTGCATGCGTGTGTGCATGTGTGTGAGGTATATGAGTAAGAGAGAGAGAGAAGAGTCAGTTGTGCAGGAAGCAAGTGGGGAAAAAAATAAATAAAACAAAGCCACGGATCCGTAAACTGCGGGGCAAGCTGAGGTCAAATAAATCCATTTTTATTTTATTTAGTTTTTTCAAGTGGGAATACAATGGATGTATTGACCCATTTTTTTCCCAATAGACTACTGTTTTTTTTTTCAAGCAGCTCAAAATTATTTAATTATAACTGTGATTCTGAATATTGATATATTTACAAAAAACATGATTATGTTTTGCTATGAATTTGGCAATGAAATGAATAATATTAGCAAAATAGTAGTTTCATCTATTAAAATTAATGTTGCACTTTCATGCATTGTCTGATATTTATTAATATGTTTACCTCTTAGAGATTTAAAGGATATCAGATTAAGAGAAGCATCTCGATTGACCCACAACAACCTTCAGTCTCACAGGTCTTGGAGACCCGTGTAAGGCAGTACAGTATAAATCATCCACAGCAGAAAGCCATCACCAGTTCCGTATTGTCTGACTTGGTTATCAATTGCACATTTTCCATCTATTGTGGAAAACAAGACTTTTAGTCGTTTCTGTCCATGGTTGACAGTACATACAGCCCAGTGTCTTGCAGAACATTGACATCAGAAGCAGATAACTTTGCTGAAAAGCGACGTTCAAAACTAAAAACCCAGTTGAGCAATGCAGACCGTGTCTCGGTCACAGTGGATATCTGGTCCGACAGAACGATGAGGAGGTTTCTTGGAGTTGCCGTACACTGGTTTGAGAAAGATGAAGAGAGGTTACAGCTAAAGTCCAATCTCTTGGCCTGTGACTTCTTCAGAGGACCAAACAGAGCTGAAAGCTTCTGTGAGCAGGTTGAGGGCCTCTGTGATGAGTACAATATTAATGATAAATTGGACCACATCATTAGTGACAATGCTGCTAATATGAAAGAAAGAAAAAAAAGCTTTCACGGTGTGCTTTCCCATTGAACAAGGTGATGAAGTACACGACAAAGATCATATTGATGACCCTGGGCTCTGGAATAGCCTCCTCTTGGAAGAACAGCAAACAATGGATGCTGCTATGGCTAGAAAACATTGCTCACAACATTTTGCCGACATTCTCCAGCTGGTGGTATGGAATTTCTTGAAAAAACAAAAAAAAACAAAAAAAAAACAAAGTGGTGTCTCATTCTCTTTCAAAGTTATCAACACAAGCTGGAACTCGAACAACGAGACAAGTGAAGGCAGTTCTCCACTGTGATCATCTGAAAGTCTGCCATGTTCTAGAGGAGGCCAGGCACAAGCATCTGCCATTCAACTGCATGGGAATGGAATCAGCTGAAGGAGTTGACAGATGTCCCAAAGCTGTTTGGAGAAGCAACAGATTAGACACAGGGGGAGAAGGTCGCCACCATCAGCTCTGTTGTTCCCTCCATCCTGGCCCTGAGTCACTACGTGGAGTATCAGAAGCTTCAAGTATGGTTCCTTAGTGCCCTGGTCGGGGGCCTGCAGGTAACATGGGCCTCCAGGCATCCCTGAAGCAAAAATATTTTTTGGAATCTTCATCAATGGGAACATGGCCAGGACACAAGGTGGAATCACTGCCCCCTTTTCCATTCCAGTCTAATTCAAATCAGCAGGTTTGGATCCAGCCTTTTCCCTGATGTAGGTGGAGGACCATGTGCTGGTCAGTCCTGAAGTCAAGGAGGAGGTGGCACAAAGAGTGAAAGGTAAATATTGTGTGTAATGAAAATGTGTGGTCTCATAGATTGATGCAAATGACTGCAACAATAATGTTTTAGTTAATCCCACCACATCACCAACATCCTAATAGTAATGCTGAATCTAATTGTAATTGTGCTGTGCTGTTACAGGTTTTGCCACAGCTGATCCTGCAAGATACTGCAGGGACTGAGCAAGCTGTGCCTTGTGTAGAAGAGGGAGAGTGAGATGACCAAAATCAGAGGAAGGGCTGTTTGCAGCATATCGCAAGAGACAGATAAGGGATGTTGGGACCAATCCAGCACTACAGCAAAGTTGCTACCTTGAGATAGCTGAAGGACAGAATGCCCTTTTGTTCTGGGCAATGAACATGAAGGCTTTACCTTCTTTATTTCGAGTGGCCATCAGGGTGTTGGCAGTGCCTGCATCTACTGCTCCGGTGGAGCGTGTTTTCAGCCATGATGGCATCATACTGTGGCCCCATCATGCACAAATAACTGACAGACTTTTGGCCAATTGGGTCCAAATGCAATCCATCATATGAAGGAAAAAAAAAAGACGAGTCTATTCTATCCACACACACACACACACCTTCGCCATTGGCTATAATATATATATATATATATATATATATATATATATATATATATATATATATATATATATATATAGAGAGAGAGAGAGAGAGAGAGAGAGAGAGAGAGAGAGAGAGAGAGAGAGAGAGAGAGAGAGAGAGAGAGAGAGAGAGATAGATAGATAGATAGATAGATAGATAGATAGATAGATAGATAGATAGATAGATAGATAGATAGATAGATAGATAGATAGATAGATAGATAGATAGATAGACACAAACATAACCCTGTACCCAGGAAAATATAGACTTATCAGTTATTGGGAATTTGAAGACAAGATATAATAGTGGCAACAGAGTCAGCTGACTGGATGCTCAGTAGAAGGCTGTTCCAGAGCCATGGCGCCAGTACTGCAAACACTCTATCACCCTTTGATTTTAACCTGGGCTCTGGAATAGTTAAAAGACCCAGACTGGGGGCATCTGGGTAGCATTGCAGTCTATTCCAATGCCTACCAACACGGGAATTGCCAGTTTGAATCCCCGTTTTACCTTCAGCTTGGTCGGGCATCCCTACAGACACAATCAGCCGTGTCTGAGGATGGGAAGCTGGACGTGGGTATGTGTCCTGGTTGCTGCACTAGTACCTCATCTGGTCAGTTGCGGTGCCTGTTTAGGGGGCAGGGGGGCTTGGGGGAATAGTGTGATCCTCCCATGTGCTAGGTCCACCTGGTGAAACTCCTCACTGTCAGGTGAAAAATAGTGGGTGGTGACTCCACATGTATCGGAGGAGACATTTGGTAGTCTGCAGCCCTCCCCAGATCGGCAGAGGGAATGGAACTTCTACCACTGCACCATAGACAGCATCCTGACCACCTCCATCTCAGTGTGGTACGGCAGCTGCACCTCAGTAGACCAGAAAGCTCTGCATCGGGTCGTCAAGGCGGCCCAGCATATCACCGGTACCCAGCTCCCAGCCATAAAAGACATTTATCACAAACGCTGCTGTCGAAGGGGTCTCAGCATCAGCAGAGACCCCACCCACCCCAACCATAGACTGTTCTCCCCCCTGCACTCTGGGAGGCGCTACAGGAGCCTCACAGCTGCACTACCAGGCTCCAAAACAAAATAATTCCCCAAGCTGCTACCCACCTGATCCTGGCTACTGAGTGTCTGCAAATATGTTTATACTCGTGCTCTTTTTCTTAATGTTTTTACTTTATCAGTAAGTATTCATTTGTATATATATCTTATACTATGTTTGCTATGTTTGTCCATGTGTGTCTTGCACTGTTTGGCGAAGCCACAGCCCTCATTTCATTTTGACATGTGCCTACACATTGTTTTTTAAATAACAATAATTTGAATTGAATTGAATTATATGTTTAGACTGAGCAGTTCATTGGGTAAATTCACCAACAGGAGCAAAATAGTCCCTGTTGGCTAAATATGAGGAAAACCAGTCCAGAGCAGTTCCAATAATACCTGCCCCCTCTTTTAGACAGTCATTAATGATGGAATGGTCGATCTTATAAAAGCTGCACTGAGATCGATCAGTGATAACAGGGGATATACACCAGAGTCTGGTAGCTATCAGTACATCATTTGGGACTCTGACAAGGGCAGTTTCTGTGCTGTGTACCTTGTAGAACCCAGATTAAAACTTCTCAAATATATTGATGTTATTAAGTGCCTGTAGCAGTTGGTCCAGCACCATCTGTTCTAGGACATTTGAAATGAAAGGCACTTTTGAAATTGGCCAGATTTTTTTTGTCTTTTTTTTTTAATTTGTGGGACCTAAACCAGATGTCTTCAGCGGCGGTTGAAAACAAGCCGTTAAACAAATAAATATATATATATTTGGTACAACTCCAAAGGTCATAGAGCCATTGATGATGGTCAGCAGTGCAGGGCTGGTTGACTCGATTGCTTCTTTAAGCAGGTTTGTCAAGATAATAACAAGGGGACTCGATGAGGGTATCATAAGTGACAGAGGTTTCTTGAGATCCTGCAGTGGCATTGGTCTAAAACAACCCAAAACATCCAAGGAGGGGCAAAAAATAGGTCCACTGTAGAGGTGGGAGGAGTGAGGAGGAGTTTCACATCAGCTGGGGAAGAAGCATCTCCAGTAGGGGAAAGGGAGTTTACAAGCTGATTGATTAAAGTGGATGCTGAGGCTGTTCTGGTTGGCAGAGATTAGCTGTGAGAAATTCCTCCATTATCTTACAATTGTATGAAGTTAATTAGTCTTTGACTAGCAAGTAATGAACCTGCAGTTTACTGGACTTCCACTCGCATTCAAATCTTCGACAGGTTCTTTTAAGGCTACACATTTCTTCTGTCATCCACGGGCCTTTTCTGACAGAGGACTTGAGTTTGGTTTTGATAGGAGCAACCATGTCCAGGATAGATAAGCATAAGTGATTAAAGATGTCCAACTGGTAATTTGTGTTAGTAATAATGGGCAAATTAACACTAATGTTCTAGACACTAATTAACACTATATTGAAATAATCCTCTCAGGGATGAGATGTGCTCCTTAAGACATGAAATGGCTGTGGTGGCTCCAGAATAACTGGTTTCTACCAATTCCCTCAGATTCTCAAAGAAATCAGTATTTCCTTGATCAAGTTGCCTGCCCCACATCTCAAGATTTCGAGTGAATGCACTGACCTTGCCTACTAGGTGAGGAAGGTGCTTGTCTCTGCCTTGAAGCTGACAATTGAATTCATTCAGCTTTCCAGATATATCGCTGAGATAGGCCAGTTTCATCATTAAACTTGCTCGCAACTTCATGCATACGCTCGCTCCTCCTCCAGAAACACCCGGATTTCCTCTCCGAGCTCAAAGACTCGCGACACTACTTTACCTCACGAGAGCCACCTAGCAATGCTAGCGCGTCTCTGTGTATGACACGGTGCATCCATTGCACATTTGGTAAGACCCTCTTGATTAGTGCCTGCAATCCCTTCGTTTCCCCTGCCATGGTCGATGCACCATCCGTACAAATGCCCCCACAGCTCTCCCATTTCAGCCCACGTCCTGCCAGGTAACAGTCAGGAAGCCTGAAGAGCTCATCAGCTGTCACTCTACTTGGGACATACTTGCAAAACAGCAAATCCTCACACAGTGACTCTGACGTCACAGAGTGGACATAAGCAATAAACAAGCAGTCTTTATTGCTGTCAGGAGCCTCGTCCACTTGTGAGGTGAAACGTTTGTCTTTCAGTTTTTCAATGAGTTGTTCTTCAAGGTCATTTGAAATGCCGCATATACATCTTGCAACTGTATCACTGGACGGAGGGACACCCTTCAGTTTTGCGGCGCTTGTCTCATCAGACATAGTTGACACCATTTCTGAAGCCGTGGAATGTATGAGCTCCTCTGCTATTGTGTGTGGTTTCTTGCACTGGGCAATTCTGTATGTGACTTTGTATGATGCCATTGCGCTGTTGTTCACTGATGCAGCTGTTCCTGCTGACGGTGTGCACCAAGTCTTCTCTGAATCAACTCGAGTGGCTTATTGACGTGACTGGGGTGTAATGTCTCGAAGTGTCCTCTTAAATTGTTTGGTCTCATACTATCAGCTGCCAAAGTTTTCAGACATACAATACACACTGGTCTCTCCTCATCTCCCACCACATTCACTGTGAACCCAAGAGCAAGATAGGCTTCGTCATATTTTCTTAACCTTGGTTTTTGTTTGATTACCATCAGCTAAGCACTTTATCTTGTTTGTCTCGGAAGCATCGCCTGTCTTTATTTTCCATCCATCCATCCATCCATTATCTAAGCCGCTTATCCTGCCCTCAGGGTCACGGGGATGCTGAAGCCTATCTCAGCAGTCATTGGGCGGCAGGCGGGGAGACGCCCTGGACAGGCCGCCAGGCCATCACAGGGCCAACACACACACACACACCTAGGGACAATTCAGTATGGTCGGTTCGCCTGACCTACATTTCTTTGGACTGTGGGAGGAAACCGGGACATCCGGAGGTAACCCACGCAGACACGGGGTGAACAAACTCCACACAGAGGAGGACCTGGGCGACCCCCAAGGTTGGACTACCCCGGGGCTTGAACCCAGGGCCTATTTGCTGTGAGGCAACCACGCTAATCACTGTGCCACCCGTCTTTGTTTTGTGTCCCTGTCAAACATCTCCCCATTCTGTGAACCTACAGACGGTCTCATGAAAGCACATTTTGTTGATTGTTCCGCCGTGTGAAAGAGTCCAATGTCAAAACAGTAGTTCTGCACTACAACCCCCCACCCCAGTCATGAGCACCCCCGTCATGCCTCTTTGCCTCCAGGGGGGGCGCCGCACACTTTGAGAAACGCTGGTCTAAACCAAGTCACTTCAGTTAAAATCAACAACTGATGGGCAAAGGTTCATCAGAGCTCGACAAGCAAGTCCAATTTGTTTACGGTGCAAAGACGGTCATTATCCTTGCACATCAATACATTAGTTGGCAATCCCCCCCTCCGCCCAAAAAAAAAAAAACATACAATATTTCTGGCAAAAATTGCCAGTCACATGCTGAACATGAATCCTAAAATGAGCAATTTTCCTTGTGATTCTATGTCAGCTGGAGCTAACTGCACTTTATTTTATCATCAAATTCAAGAACTTCTTAATAATGATAATAATAATAATGCTACTAATAATAAGTTAAACTTATATAGCACTTTTCTAACACTCAAAGTCACTTTACAATAAACGGGGTGAAACAAGACAACAGATAAACACAACAGACATACAGGGGGTGGATGGGAGGTGGGCGGGGGGCTACGAGAGGGAGAAGCGGCAGCCACACATGACGCCAACAGTACTGTCCCACTAAATCACATGCAGAAGGGCAAGAAAAACAAAACACAACAGCACCGTAGACGTCGACTTTCTGTAGGGGTTTACTCCCGTAGCCTGTTCCTCTCCCAGAGGTGTCCTCGGGAGATAAGCCCGCAGCAAGAATTCACAGCAAGAGGTTACCCGAGGTAACTGCTTGCTGTGAGGCAGCAGCTCTAACCACTGGGGCCATTGTGCTGGGCGTGAGTCAAGGCTGGGATTTTTACCCGGGCCATTATGCAACCTAAAGCGTCCTGAATGTCAAAGCCGAGGTCAGCGAGAACTAAATCACCGGGAACAGTGTTCTCCAAAAATCCACAGTTTTTTGGTTATGTGCTTATCCCTCTCTCTTCCTCCCCCATGCATTTGCCATGTAAGAGACTGTGCCCTGTGGTGTAATACCAATAGAACATGTAACCTTGTTATGGTGCTTTTAGGAAGACCACGTTTCTCCTCTGGCTAGATGGAAGATCTATTAAAAAATAAATTTAAAAAAATCCTCAAAACAGCCAATAATAACACATTTATTTATTTATTTATTTTACTAAAATGTTTTCTGAATTGTGTTGGCGTGGTTTTCTAGCAACACGTTTCTTTTTTCGCCATATAACAAGCGGTTTCATGTGAATGAACACGGCATCGATGACATCAGTGAATACCCTAACTACTACTACTAGTACTACTTTCGGCTGCTCCCATTAGGGGTCGCCACAGCGGATCATCCGTATTTATGATCCGCATATTTGATTTGGCAAAGATTTTACGCCGGATGCCCTTGCTGACACAACCCTCCCCATTTGTCCGGGCTTGGGACCGGCACTGAGGATGCACTGGCTTGTGCATCCTCAGTGGCTGGGTTCAGTGAAGACCCCGACAGCAGTGGCTGTTGACACATTGAACACATGAGACAGGAAGTCCGTAGAACCATTAAGCCTTAGTCACATCGATGTCAGCACCAGCACCTTCATTGCAACAAGCGACTTCTTCACAGGGAGTTGGAGGCCAAGAGTAAAGAGTGCTAACAAAACCTAGAATGTATGTAGGCCAGTGGAAAATAAACCCGTCTCATCTTTACCAACAAATGTATGTCGGTCGTAGGAAGAGGACAAATGTGCCACATCAGAACACAACTGACAGGTTTTCTGTTCCGTGATTTTGAAGTTCGCTGCTCAGAGAATCAACAAACTCACCAGTCATTTCGGTTTGTGTCCCTATACGGCACAAAGCATGGACCTCCAGTTTCTTCTGGGTTGAATTCACAATGGCTCTTTAGGCGGTAGTGGATCTTGCTTTCCTGTCATATCAACAGATGGCACCCAGTCTGGGTCATCCTTCTTGTACAGGTCAGACTTATTCTCCTGGAATACAACAATGAGAAATAGAGCACGTTTTGGAAGCTACATTTAGGGACATTTTACAGAAACTATAGAGGCCTTCTACTACTATAGTAGACTATGAAAACAGCAAAAACACATTAATTGACCTTTTTTTTACCCCCCCCACCTTTTTTTTTCTCCCCAGTTGTACTTCGCCAATTACCCCACCCTTTCCGAGCAGTCCCGGTCGCTGCTCCACCCCCTCTGCCTATCCGGGGAGGGCTGCAGACTACCACGTGCCCCCTCCGATAAATGTGGAGTCGCCAGCCGCTTCTTTTCACCTGACAATGAGGACTTTCGCCTGGGGGACGTAGCGCGTGGGAGGATCACGCTATTCCCCCCATTCCCCCCTCCCAAACAGGCTCCCCGACCGACCAGAGGAGGCACTAGTGCAGTGACCAGGACACACACCCACATCCGGCTTCCCACCCGCAGACACGGGTGTATGTAGGGACGCCCGACCAATTCGGAGGTAACATGGGGATTCGAACAGGCGATCCCCATGTTAGTAGGCAACGGAATAGACCGCTATGCTACCCAGATGCCATAACTGACCATTTTGAGCAACAATAACTGGGAACAGCTGCAAATTCGGTTTCATGTTTATGTCCAGTATCTCTGAAATGTTCAGCCTCCGGAGTGATGACGTGCGGTGTAAACAGTCTGTGGTGTTATTGTAGAGCACTCGCTACATAACAAGGTATATAGTGTCGTTGCTGTAACTTGGTATCTCGGATGGGACGCTTCAGCATGAACTATTGATGGGTATAAACGCATTTGATAACCCACCCACCCGATATCACCACCAGCCGTCACCAAGTATTTACATTATGTGTCCTCTATACATTGTATTGCTTGCCAAATCCAGCAGTTTGACTTTTTTTTTTGCTAGGGTATATCCTGAGCTATATGGACTAGCTATTGTGCGGGTGTGACCTTTCAAGATGCACTAACAAGGTAGTAAGGCTGCAATGAGCCTAATCACCCATGCAAGGGAGGGAGGCAGGAGAGGGAGGAAAAAGGAGACAGATAAGGGTATCCACAACATCTATTGAAATTCTTATGGGTGATGGGCAGTGTGTTTGTGTCTGAGAGTAAACTAAAAAGTGAGTGTGTGAGAGAAGGAGAACTAAGGAAATGTGTTGGTAAGGACTTCGGGAGGAGATAGAATAGATGGAAAGAAGCATGTGAAATAGAGAAAGAGTGAACCAAATGGACTAACCAGTCTGTATTAGCATTGACCTTTCCTGATGCCTGTGCAGAGTCAGTCAAGGCTCACACAAGAACCGGGCATACTAAATGCTACCACGTCAAAACCCATCTCATCAAATCCCTTATTCAGCCATTCCTTTGCCCCGGTGGACTCTGAATGCAATAAGCAGTATCTATATCACACAAAAGGACAACAGACCAGCAGGGTTTTGTGTATGTTACAGGTGGTGAGTTTTTGTGTGTGTGTGTGTGTGTGTGTGTGTGTGTGTGTGTGTGTGTGTGTGTGTGTGTGTGTGTGTGTGTGTGTGTGTGTGTGTGTGTGTGTGTGTGTGTGCTTGCAAGTGGGTGTTCTGCTACATGATTTGTAACACACACAACACACACATATGGAAGTGGGAGGATATGATATAATATGAGCAAACAAAATGGAATTTAGAAAAGACAGAAACAAACTGGTCTCAATCTACCTGTCTGTGTAGTGTGTAGCATAACTGGCATGGGAAAACCAACAAAGATGCAGAATTCCACGAGACAAAAGAACAGATGTCTGCTTGTGTTTTATTTTATTATTATTATTGTTTTAGTTCTCATGAAATCTGTTTGAACTCATGGAAACGGCAAAGAAAAGGCCAAGGCTCACTCCCTGAGCCCACTATGACGTCTAATGTATTCTTGACTGCATGCCATTTCAGTAAGGTTAACAGAACTGTTGTTTGTTGTTTGCATAAAAAGTGAACGAAGAGGAAACCAAAGGTCAGCCTGTTCTGCCATGAGGATGCAGTTTCTGCGGCTGCTCTGCTAGCTAAGTATAGCAGACTTCCTCCGTGGAGGCACACTTTTGCATTTTCACATCAGAATCATCATAATTTCATAACATAACTTCCATATGCTCATAATCCAACAGAACTAGAAATATGATTCCTTAGCTACGTGCTAATAAGGCTGGATAGAATACACTATAATGTTTGAGCAATTTGCTGTCTGATGTTGATAGCCAATGACAGCAAAGTCTACTGAGTTAGAGATACTGTTTCTTATGTATGAGGAGTTGACTCAGATTATTACAGGGACGGGAAAGGCGGAAAAAAAGGGGGGGGATAAGAGTGAAAAAAGAAAAGCAGAGAAAATTGTAATGCTTGGCTAAAATTTGTGCTCATGACATAGTATTTTAATTGAATGCATTTTCCACTTACACACAGACTAGCTCCACATGCACTAATATGTGTATGTTTAATTCAATTTGCACATTATGTTGCATGTATCTGCATGCTCGTGAGTGTGCGTGTGTGTGCATATGTACATGCTAATTTGTGTGCAACTGTGTGTGTGTGTGTGGGGGGTGCTTGCCACTTGCCACAGAGCAGCGTAGTGCCTATCCCTATTGTCAAGGTTTCACAGTCTTATCAATGCATCTGTTATTCGGACCCACCATGTCTTTAAATTATCACCCATCCTTCCCTTCTTTAATTTCTCAGTTTTTTATCGCTCTTTTCATTCATCCCCCTAACCTTCCATCCATGCTCCATTCACCCATCCCTTCTCATATATTTGGTGAGATCACTCCCCCTTCTTCTCCCACTTAATTAGTTCCTGCCGCTCATCCAATTCAATCCAATTCAACCACCCTTTCTCACATATCACCTTTGCCACTCATCCAATTTGCCCGCCTTCCCTCCCTTCTTTTCATGTTCAATCAATCAATCAATCAATCAATCAATCAATCAATCAATCAATCAATCAATCAATCAATCAATCAATCAATCAATCAATCAAATAAATTTACTGCCCATTATCATACCCAGATTTTAATAGTGGGTTTTACAAATGTACCCAAGGAGTAAAGATAACATATGAAGGGCATCAAAGGCACCACTGGGTCCAGATATCAAGACTTCATGTTTACGCTTGTTAATATTTAGAAAAAAAAAGTCCATCCAAGTGTTGGTGTCATTGACAGTCCAACAATGGTTTTAAAGGGTCTGCATCTTTCGGTTCCCAAGGCAGGTAAATTTGAGTGTCATCTGCATAAGAGTGGAACAACACGCCGTATGTTCTTAGAATGGTACAGAAGGGGAGCATGTTGAGGGAAGATATGATTAGCCCGAGATTAGAAGATTGTCACCTAGGCTGACGGGGAAAAAAAAACTGTGAGACAGGTAAGACCTGGACCACTCCAGAGCAGTACCTTCAATGCCCACACAATCCTCCAAGAGAGAGATGAGGATATTATATTTAACTGTGTCAAATGCAGCTGTGAGATCTATAAACATGAGAATGGTAGAATCCCCTGAGCCAGTAGCCAATAAAAGATAAAAAAATAAACGTTTTAAAGTGCAGATTCAGCGCTATGAAGGGCTTTAAAACCAGACTGGAACACCTCAAAAATGCCATGTATGTCTGAAAACGATTGCGATTGTATGAATACAAATGTATCTGATACTTTCAAAATAAATTGAAGTTTGGAGATTGGTCTAAAGTTTGATAAGACTAAAGACTGAGATTTCCTGATTGATTTTTTTTTCTTTATCAGTAGTTGCACTACTGCATGTTTAACATTTGCTGGTGCAACACCTGAGGCTAGACTGCTGTTCATAATGTTTGCATATTTGGTGCAATTGTCACAAAAAAAATCTCTTTTAAAAGGCAAGTGGGGACAACCTCTACGGAACAAGCGGAAGAGTTCATATAATAATTTCCTTATGAAGCGAAAGAGACAGGCTCAAACTAGTTAAAAAAAAAGCAGAGCAAGTGACAGTGACGGATGGGTCATAAGAAGGGAATGAGATAGAATACTTTATTGGTGACCCCTGACTACAAAAGTTGTGTGGTACGTGCCTCATTAGTTGGTGTCCATCCATTCATCCATTATCCAAACCGCTTATCCTGCTCTCAGGGTCACGGCGATGCTGAAGCCTACCCCAGCAGACATTAGGCGGCAGACGGGGAGACACCCTGGACAGGCCACCAGGCCATCACAGGGCCGCATCACATCACAGGTTTGTGACAGTTATTTAAAATAATAGAAGAAAATAGTTCTGATATCTGCCCCAGCTGTTCTTTAGAATATCAAAGGACCCCTACAACTTGTCTTTTTTCCCCCACTGTCGTTCAGCTTTCCTACGTTCTCATCTGACAGCACTAGTAGTGTTATTCAAACATGGCTCTGATTTAGGGTTGGAGTGCATGATTTTAAATGGTGCAACAGTATTCAGGATGGTTTCACAGGTGGAGTGAAATAGAGAGGTTAACTCTTCATTATTAAAACAAAGGGGGGGGGGGTAAATGGGTCTTAACAGCACCCCCCCCCTGCCCATCTGGGGAGGGCTGCAGTCTCCCACATGTCTCCTCCAACACATGTGGAGTCGCCAGCCACTTCTTTATACCTGAAAGTGAGGAGTTTCACTAGGGAGACGTAGCACGTGGGAGTCCATCCCAGATATCAGAAAAGTCATTGATAAAGACCTTGTTATATTTAGGTGGTTGATACAACGCACAGTACTGGGTAGGTTGATCCAACTTGAAGATATTCAGTTCACAGCTGGAGCAGAAGTCAGACAAAAGTTGACAACAAATAAATATCTTCATAAAAACAGACACTACTCCTCCTCCTCCTCCTCCTCCTCCTCAGCCAGTAGTCCTCGGGAGTTAAAACATGTACAATCCAGCGCAAAACTTCTGAAAATGAGCTTGGCTCACTGACACTTAGCCAGGTTTCAGTCACATATAAAAAAATTGACTAACCAGGGCTATCCTGGACCTGGTTGGAGCCAGGCCATGTGCCGTCCAGGGTGCCCGATCCGGGAGCCAAAGGTCTCTAGGGCTCACTCCACCTCTGCGGAGATGAGATGAAAGAAGGCGTGGGATCTGGATTAGCTCACACAGGCCGGTGTCAGTGTGTCAGGTCAGTCTGTCTCCTGATATTTCTGTATGAAATGATTTAAAAACTTAAAAAGGAAAAAAAAAAGGTATCCGTACAGCAGGCACCCTACATATAGAAACACACCTAATGTGGGATACGGTATGGCTAATGGACTTGATATTGTGATAATATAATCCATTGCTATGCAGTTATCGTGCTTTATCTGGATCAAACATTAAAATTAGTTGTAAATAAATAAAGAATATGTCAAATAGAAGCCTGGCTGTTGAATTATATTTTGAAAGGATAACTCATCACCTTCAGCCTTTAACCTAGGCTGGAGGTTTATGATATCATAAGCCTGCTTCATACCACACCTGGCAACCCCCCCCCCCCCCCTTTTTACCGGGATTCGACCATTCGCTCCATGCTGCCCTCCCATACAAATATTATTTTCTGTAAATCTCCCGTATTTTTTACCTTTCGAAAAAAAAAGCTGGACGTAACGTTGACGGTAGGCATAACCATCAGGCGTTGGACTTTAACTGTATCCTCTAGTAACGAGAAGACAATCAGTCAAATGGTTCCCACACCCACCAATAAAACAAGAAGGGAAGAAAAAGAAGGATAAGAACAGCAGCACAAGGATTCAAGGATGGAGGACGTGAGAGCATGAGATGTGAGACCCCCCCCCAGACCCCCATGGCGAATACAATGGTATCCCCCATCCATTCTCTCACTCATTTTCTCCCATCCTTTTCTCAATCGTATTCACCTAACTCCTAACAGCAGTTCGAATCACGGGGGTCTGACTCCCCTAATAAAGACTTGGACCCCCCCCCCCCAAAAAAAAATGGTAAAACAACACAATTTGGGGGGGGGGTCGATATCCTTCTTACCTGTAATTGTAAATTTGTAGCGAATTCAGGGGACAGCCGGGACACGAAGCCGGGTCTCCCGCATCACGGGCGTTAACCAGTCGACTAAAGGGTCGTTTATAGTCGACTGTGGCGGTTACTGGCTGCCTGTGCTTGTGGCTTGGCATTTCATTAACGATATAAAATGTCATATATTACCTATATTGCCTAATGTTAGCTAACGCTGGTGCCCAGTCATGAGCAGTGAGACAACGGAGGCTTAGTTGTTAAGTTTTGCCATCAATATAGAGTTCATTGTTTCCTTTTGTGTGTTCATTTTGTGTGACTGTGGTGGTTTACTTACACATTTACATTAACAATTTATTTTAGCAGACACTTTTATTCAAAGCGACACACAGCTGAGAGCTGACACAACACAAGGAAGGATCTAAACAGGAAAGGATAGCACGAGTAAGTGCCATAAAGCTAAGTTCAACTCTGATAGGGCGTAGGTGCCAGCAGGCAATGCACACAGACAATGCATGTAGTGCATAGAAGCAAATTGTTTTTTCCATCAGTCCAAATGCAGAGGTGGTCATTAGTCGGTCTTTTGCCTTTTTGATATTAGCTTGCATGAATGCACGAGTTTTACCTGGTAGGGTAATTGAACAATATTAAAATCTATATGCACTGAAGGCTGAGTAATTGTATTAGTTCAAATATAGGACTACTTTATTGAAGTCAGATTAAATTTCATCCACAGTCAACATGAGCAAGCGGAGAGGAAATATCGAGCACCTTTTTAGTGCTAAAAAAAAGTTGTAAGAAAAGTTGTAAGAGTTAGGACATATATGTTAATGCAGTCTGTATTTTCTGTGGTTGCAAGGTTAATACTGAGCAGCATAGAATGGGTGATGGTGAGTTTTACATTTATGTGCAGTTCTATTAAGGAAACAGAGGGAGGTCAGAATGATAGCAAGACGGAGGCGGCCAGGAGGACAGTGAGTAGGCAGGACCTAGTAGCAAAGAGGTGAGTTATAGAGGAGGCTAGACTTAAAGATGTATGACATCATACCAGATATTTGGGCAAATAGTACTTTCAGAAACTGATAGGATGCACAACAATCATACCCTACTGTTCTCAACTAACTTTGCATTAACACATCTGCCTACCTCTTTGGCATGTTGATGGTGTCTTTGGTTCTGGTACAGCATTGTGTGAGTCTGTATTTGAGGGGAAATTGTGGTCTGCTTTTTGTGTGTGGGTCTGACCTGCTGGCAGTTTTGCTCTAGAATACTTTGTTGGTGACCCCTGATTACAAAAGTTGTGTTTTACGTGCCTCATTAGCTGGTGTCCATCCATCCATCCATCCATTATCCACACCGCTTATCCTGCTCTCAGGGTCGTGGGGATGCTGGAGCCTATCCCAACAGTCATTGGACGGCAGGCGGAGAGACACCCTGGACAGGCCGCCAGGCCATCACAGGACCATACCAATACAACGAGCGGGTGTAATGGATTTAATTCATCGTCATCTACAGACTGCAGAGATGTCATTAACCAAGCAAGATACTGTAAGGATTGTAAGACTTCAGTTAACTGAAGCATATGTCCGGACTATACTGAGTTCTGATTATGCCCTGGAGAAAAAGTTGTTATAATATGAACTCTGCTCCTACCAATTGTCTCACTTACCAGTAGCCTCTCTCTAAATCACAATTGAAGCATAATGTGTAATTTATGTGTACAGATATCCTCATTCAAGTACATAAACACATTTCTAAGGGCTGGATTTATATGGCCATAATGCAGGGACACCCACAGCGTTTCACTTTAAACCAGTTATCTGATTCTGCCCACCTAATTGTAATCATTTGGACTAATCATTAATTATGTACTTATGTACTAATGTATTAATGTACTAATGTAGTCATTAATCACTAATAAACTAGTCACTAATTGTAGTCACTGGGAGCTAGTTAACCCAATCCTTTAAATCAAGTGGTTGCCTAGTGGGGATTTTAGGATTCACTGCATGTACCCTTGTCTAAATGTAAGGGGTATGTGGACAGTGGTAACAGTGGTAGGGGTGTTGAGACGGCCCGGAGCGGGGTGACAGAAAATCTCCCTTATTCTCAAATCCCAATGTTGACGGGTATGCTTCACACTCAAATCCTGGTAATTGACAAACATATTCATAAAAGACCCACACAACGAAGACACAAGAGTTATGCTCAAGAAAAGGTTTTCCCCACCAAAATCCTGTCAAAAAGAACAATTACTCCATGTTCCTCTGTCTCTATGGGTAAGGTGTCAGACACAAGGTACATGTAAGCCAGGTCTGAAAAAAAGAATACATGATATTTCCTGGGCATGATCAAATTACTCTCAGATGAAAGAAATCCAGTTGACTTAGAATGTGTTGGTGGAAACAGATGACCTCAGCTCATATAATTGACAGCTGATGATTGCTTATGGCATGAAACAGGCTTGTACTATCTCAGAGAATTTACTTGACTTAATGGAATATATATATATATATATATATATATATATATATATATATATATATATATATATATATATATATTAAATAAATTGATTTCTTTGGTGAGCATAATCAAATGGTCCAACTGACTCAAAGCTAAAGCTGTTGTGTTCCATAACGATATCAACAAGTAACAAGTCTGTACTGTTCTTACCCAAGCAAAGCTCCCCATCTTGTATTACAACAACTGACTTTGTAGCCATGGCTCCCATTCACAGAACCCTCAATTCATGTTTGCCTCCCCATTCTCACACCGTTTTCTAAAGGTTTCTGCATGCTTCAGATGACGCATTGCCTGACAATGTTGGATAGGGTGTTTTAGACAAACAATTTATACCTCTTCCAAACAGCTAAACTCAAGAGTTTGGGTGTGAAGCAGTCCACCATAGAGAGATTATAAACAGGAGGTTTAGAGATTATAAACAGCAGGGTGGGAGTTTAAAACAGGAAGTTTTTGTAATCCAAAACACACAAATACAGATAAGGGCAAACACTCAGAGAGATTTTGCTCGATGCTGTTCACGGTGAGCGGTCAACAGTCAACATGGTTGCAGAAATAGTCTGAAGGATGTACAGATAGAATTTGCTGACCAATTTAAATTCTGCCTATTTTCACACCTAAAAGAGGGGAAAAATTAAAAAAAAATACAGGCACAATATTAATTTTTAATTCTCTCAAGTCTCAACAGAGGTCGGTGCAAGCACACCTTCAACTATGGACGCTGCTTTTGTATGACCACATGAGGTTTTTTTGGAGTCTGGAAAAGTCAGCGGTGCTAGCTTACTACCACAGTCTGCTGACCTATATGAGTGAGAGTGCTGTACAGTGTAGTAAACGCTAGTTACTTCAGCTGCTGTTACCTTTTCTGTCTGCCAATCATCGTTGGGTTTCAGTAGGAATGAGTCCATAGATTGGCACATGATTCTGAGCCACACGTGTCTTGTGAGACTCACGTCCCATGTCGCTTCACGTCATAGTCCCCTCCGTGTCAAACTGAAGAATAACTCTGGCAGATTTTACAAAACAAAAAACAAAGTCTGGTACTCGCCTTGCACTGGCTTCAACCAGTGATACGTTTTTTCCCAGTCTTTGTTGTAGCTGTATTTTCTATTCTTGGTGTTACTGTCCATCATATCCAGCTTAAAACTGCAGTGATTTTGTGGTGACTCGAAATGTTCCCTGTTGGGCATAGCCTGTGGCAGCAGAGACGGTGACAGATTAACCTGCACTTGACCCACGTGTGCCCAGTTTGATTAACATCAAACACAGCCCTGTGATGACAGTCTTCTCTGTTTTCTTCTGTCATTGGATAAAAGCCAGAGTTTGGAAAAGTGTCTGTCCTGCAGTGGTTTGACTTTTGAAAACTAGAGCCAATCAAAATACGGGACATCATCTCAATGAGGGATGTGGGACAATAGATTAAAATGCTGTGCAGGCCCGCATAAAGGACACCTGGTCACCCTATCAGCAGACTGTTCTGTCTGAGGGACGGAAGCCCTGAGCATCTTACAACTAGTGCTCATTTTTGGGGGGATTCTCCTTGTGGCAGAACTGGAGAACTACAAATTACCAAATAAAACTCAAAGCCATAAAGACATTAAAATCTGACCTCTCTCACCAAGGAAATACATGAAATAAATCCAACTTCATTGTGACCATACATTAGTAAGTGTCACACTATCTGTAGTTTACCTGCGTAGCATGAGCCGACATCAGGAAGACATTGACCGCATTGTAAGGCATTTGACGAAATCAAATTGAGTTTGCCAAACTATGGTTCTCATTTGTTAAAGAGGAGTTGAACATCAGCTGTTTGTTTGCACAGTTTATTTTACACCAAAAATGCCCCATTTATAAAAGTTTTCAGGAAAAAGTTTGTATTTTAGGAACGCTCTTATACAGTAGTTGTGTACAGACACATCCAAATCTGTTGGTGATATCTGGTTGCCATTTCTTGGTTTAAAATGAGGCCATTGATGAAGGCATGTTCATAAGGGTGATTTACATGTGATTTTGATAGTTTTTAAAACTTGAACAATTGAAATGTGTCTACAGGTGATATATTGCATACCTGAATTTAACAGGAAATGTTGCACAACCATATCAAAGGTATGTCATATCCTTATTGAAAATAGAAGGGTAACAAGCTAGAGCTATATATATATATAGAGAGAGAGAGAGAGAGAGAGAGAGAGAGAGAGAGAGAGAGAGAGAGAGAGAGAGAGAGAGAGAGAGAGAGAGAGAGAGAGAGAGAGAGAGAGAGAGAGAGAGAGCGAGAGAGAGAGAGAGTCAATACTAACTGTCATGACAAAATGCCAGGCTATATAATATGGGCAAATGTGCAAAACTGCACTTGTCAAGTTAGCTCAGTGCACTCAGGACTGAGCATTTAGGGAATTTAGGGACTGGTGATTTTTTTTTCTTTCCTAAAAACAAAATATGACTCAGTCAGGTCTGCATACTATGACATCTTCTACAGATGTTAACTGGGGCCGCAATATGCCGACACAGAGACTCGAGGCAGGGTTTCAGTAAAACAAGTCCTAATGCCAGGCAAGACGAGGAGCCGATAGAGCGAGATGCAGACAGGGAACACTGGGTCCAGGGCAAAAGGACCATGACCAAACCAGGAGTAACTATTGATATTGCACTTTTCTAAAAAATATATATAATAAAATTACAAAGTGCTTTACAAAGAAATAAAACAAGACAAGGACCATTAAGATTAAGACCAAATAAGAGTAAAAATAAAAACAGTATAATAAAAACAAAATGTCAAACATTTATAAAAGTTTTCATAAAAAAATTATAATAATAAGACCAGATTTAAAAGCAGATAGAGTTCCATGGTGTGGGGGCTCTAACAGCAAAAGCCCGATCACCCTTTGTAACAAACCGAGACCTGGGAATAACCAGTAGGGCTCCATATGCAGGTCTTAATGGTCGAAGGGGCATATACCAGGTCAATAAATCAGAAATTTAGGCACAAGACCATTTAAAGTCTTAAGGTGAGCAATAACATTTCAAAATCAATTCCAAGTATAACAGGGAGCCAGTGTAGGGAGGCAAGCACAGGAGCAATATGGTCATGCCTCTTCATCCCCAGTAATCTGAGCAGCGGTGTTGTACCAACTGCAAACTGGAAGGAGCCCTTGCTGATAGCGGTATACAGTGTATTACAATGGTCAAGCTGAGAATAGATAAAAGCATGTAACTTTTTGCAGAGCACCAATTAATAAAAATTACCTAATTTTGGAGATTAGCTTTAGAAAATATGACTGAACAACATTTTTGACGTGATCATCAAAACTGATGTTAGCGCCAAATATTACCCCATGATTCCTAGCAGCCTGCTTAAGACTACATGACAGACCACAAAGATTAGTAACAAAAGGGCTGATGAAGTTTTCGGGCCTGAACAGAATGACCTCACTTATTAAATTTGAGAAACTTTTCAGACATCCATGATTTCATGTGAGAGAGGCATGTTGTGAGATTGCTAGGGTTTTAGCATCTGTGGGTTTTAGTGACATGTATAACTGAGTGTCGTCAGCAAAAAAATGGTAGAGCACATCGTGATTTTGAATGTCCTGGCCAAGGGGCAGCATGTACTATATAGAGAAGGGGGCTAAGAACTGGGCCTTGAGGGACACCACAACTGAGCCAGAAGAGGTAGTTAGCCAGAACATGAAGTTCTGTTGGCGAGGTAAGAGTATAATAAGCTAAGAGCCAAGCCCTTGATGCCAACCCAAGTCTCTAAGTAATGTAAGAGGATGTCTGTGATTGACTGCGTCAAAGGCAGCAATTAAGTCTATCCCCATCCATCCATTATCCAAGCAACTTATCCCAATCGGGGTTGCGGGACATTGGAGCCTATCCCAGCAGTCATTGGGCAGCAAGCGGGGAGACACTGTGGACAGGCTGCCAAGCCATCACATGGTCCTCCCCATGTGCCAATTCCAAATAAGAAAACAAATACTAAGGCAGACAGGGACATCCGTCTTCAGACTGCCATAGGTCATTTACATATGTACAACCAACCCTTTTCCAGGCTGATCTCTTCCCAGCATAGTGCAAACCTCAGCTGGGCCAGGGGATCTAATGAATGTTAAACATTTTTTGTTCCCTCAATTGTTTCATTAGGTTCAAAAATAAAATGTTGGGATCCATATCCTGGAACACATCTCTGTAGGTTATCCTTCCATTTTTGCACACATTAAAAACCTCAGAAAACTACATGTTGGTTTTGGCCCACAGAGGACGACAACACACTACACCTGGCACTGCATCATGGTCCAACTCATCTGAGCTGTCACTCTTCGGTCTCATACTCTGTCTGGACACTTATGCTGACAAATAAATGTCAAAATCTCCATCAGTGACCCCCCCCCAGAAACTTCTCTGCCTCCGTCATAGAGTTTGCCTGCTAAAAAAAAAAAGTGAAGCAAAGTACGAAGTCCTGATATCCACTACAGATGACATTTATAAATTAGCCTTTTCCAAATGAAAAATAAGCTCAGCTGTGAAAACTCATATACAGTGCATCCGGAAAGTATTCACACCCCTTCACTTTCCCCAAATTTTGTTATGTTACAGCCTTATTCCACAATGGATTAAATTCCTTTTTTTTCCTCATCAATCTATACACAATACCCCCTAATGACAAAAGGAAAAAGGTTTTGTTGAAATTTTTGTAAATGTATTAAAAATAAAAAACTGAAATATTGCATGTACATAAGTATTCACACCCTTTACTTGGTATTTGGTTGAGGCACCCTTGGCAGCGATTACAGCCTCAAGTCTTCTTTGGTATGAAGCTGCAAGCTTGGCACACCTATATTTGGGGTATTTATCCCATTCTTCTCTGCAGAGCCTCTCAAGCTCTGTAAGATTAGATGGGGAGCGTCGCTGCACAGCTATTTTCAGGTCTTTCCAGAGATGTTCAATGGGGTTCAAGTATGGGCTCTGGCTGGGCCACTCAAGGACATTCACAGACTTGTCCCGAAGCCACTCCTTTGTTGTTTTGGCTGTGTGCTTAGTGTCGTTGTCTTGTTGAAAGGTAACCCTTCACCCCAGTATGAGGTCCTGAGCGCTCTGGAGCAGGTTTTCATCAAGGATCTTTCTGTACTTTGCTCCATTCATCTTTCCCTCGATCCTGACTAGTCTCCCAGTTCCTGCCGCTGAAAAACATCCCCACAGCATGATGCTGCCACCACCATGCTTCACTGTAGTGATGGTATTAGCAAGGTGATGAGCGGTGCCTGGTTTCCTCCAGACGTGACGTTTGGCATTCAGGCCAAAGTGTTCAATCTTGGTTTCATCAGACCAGAGAATCTTGTTTCTCATGATCCGAGAGTCCTTTAGGTGCTTTCTGGCAAACTCCAAGCGGGCTGTCATGTTCCTTTTACTGAGCAGAGGCTCCCATCTGGCCACTCTACCATAAAGGCCTGATTGGTGGAGTGCTGCAGAGATGGTTGTCCTTCTGGAAGGAACTCTCATCTCCACAGAGGAACGCTGGAGCTCTGTCAGAGTGACTATCGCGTTCTTGGTCACCTCCCTAACCAAGGCCCTTCTCCCCCAATTGCTCAGTTTGGCTGGGCAGCCAGCTCTAGGAAGAGTCCTGGTGGATCCAAACTTCTTCCATTTACGAATGATGGAGACCACTGTGCTCTTCGGGACCTTCAAAGCTGTAGAAATTTTTTTGTACCCTTCCCCAGATCTGTGCCTCGATACAATCCTGTCTTGGAGGTCCACAGACAATTCCTTTGACTTCATGACTTGGTTTCTACTCTGACATGCACTGTCAACAATGGGACCTTATATAGACAGGTGTGTGCCTTTCCAAATCATGTCCAATCCATTGAATTTACTACAGGTGGACTCCAATCAAGATGTAGAAACATCTCAAGGATGATCAGTGGAAACAGGATGAACTTGAGCTCAATTTTGAGTGTCATAGCAAAGGGTGTGAATACTTATGTACATGCAATATTTCAGTTTTTTATTTTTAATAAATTTGCAAAAAATCTCTACAAAGCCTTTTTCACTTTGTCATTATGGGGTATTGTGTGTAGATTGATGAGAAAAAAAAGGAATTTAATCCATTTTGGAATAAGGCTGTAACATAACAAAATGTGGGGAAAGTGAAGGGGTGTGAATACTTTCCGGATGCACTGTATTCCTGAGATGTTTACTTACTTGAAACATAAGTTTTGAATATCATGCTTGCCTCTTTTCCATGATACGCGCTTACTGAGATAGAAGCCATTTTGAAGATAGTCACAGGCACTTTCGCAAGGTCACACCAAATTTAAAGAAGCCCTTCAGAGTCCTATCATCTTCCTAAATTCAACTAGTGTTTCTAAAGTACGGCCCTGCTATTGGCTGCTGGGCCCAGCTCTCACGTCCACAGAAGGGCCCCAGATCAAGATACGACGGAGCCGCAGGAACATCTATTGGGTGGACTGGAGTGTTGTCAGACAGGGTCGCGTAGCAGTTGGAGAGGCAGCTCCGTCCGAGCTTTTCTTGCAACTACAGACCACCACTTTGGCCTGGGATGACTGGTGGTTGGTTAGGTGTTGATCAGGAGGAAAGCCATAGTCAAGTGGAGGGGGTCCCATATAACTGCTGTCCTGGATGGTTGCATCGAGAGCGGCAATCCCTTTGGATTGGCCAAATGAAGCTGGTCAAGAGGCAGTCCAGAAAGCCGTCGAACATACTTAAGGTCAGCGATTTTTACATTTGCCATCTGCAATAGCACATAGTCCTCACAGGGCCAAGTTTGCAAAATTGTTTGATTAGCTCATCCACAGGCTAGAAACAAGCCACATATGGCCCCTGCGCTACAGAATCGGAGTCTTCGGTGTGATCTAGTCAGTGCAGGAGTGTGAGGGCAATTCATTTGATGTTTGCTTACTTTTAATATTTTACCATGACCTTGCATTGCTTAGATAGATGATTAAAGTCCATTTGTAATAGAACAAAAAGATAGTCTTATAAAGTGTCTTCTCCAGATGCACAAATAAAGGCCTATTGTTAATTATTGGCTGTATGGGAGACTCACTGAGTGTAGCAAGTGCGTACACACTGATTTCAGAAGCGGCCTTGGTGGATGAAAGCTAGAAAACATGAGATGAGGGGAAGAACAGACAACTGCCCTGTAAGAGAGACTGTACTGTATTGATCTGGGTACATTCAGGCACCTGGGCTTGGATGCATCTGTTCACTGTACATATATTAAAATTGTGTGGCAATAATGTAAGAGATTTTTGTCTCGTTCCTCATGTCAGAGTGAATTACATAATTGCTACAAGGTGCAAATCAAATCCACCAAGGGGTTGTTAATAATTAAAGTAAAATAAAAGTTAAAAGCAAGCAGGGCAACAGACAGACAATCAGCTGGGAACCGATAGTGTGAAGGAAAGGTCCCAATGACCTGAAAGCAGGAAGGCAAGTGGGGTTCCATGGAGACAGACCATCGACCGTAGGCAGAACTGTGGGACTCACGGAGAAACAGGTTTAGATGAGGTTACAGTCAATGTCTCAAGATAAAGGCTGGCCACGTAGATTGATCTGAACAGGTTCTACGATCTGGCAAGGCTGGGTATATAAGGCGTAGAGTTGATTGCAGTGGATGAAATGCAGGTGGTGGACCTCTGCTCTTCCTGCCGTACACCTGCCTCCAATCCCGAAACACGTATACAAACGAGAGAAAAACTAGGGCAGGGGGAGTGGCCAAGATAAGGGAGACAATTGGAGGATTTGGAAGGAGAGCGTGAGTCCTGGGAGGAGGGGGGCTGTCTCTTATGATCAACCCAAAGATCCTTTTCCATTCCCCATGTACATCCAGGTTCTTTCACTTTTTAGCCTCTAGCATATTCCCACTACATATTCCAGAGGGATACAACTATTGTTCTCATATCTAGCAGCCGTCTATGAGTTGTTTACTCCTCAATGTGCTGAATGCATTCAGTACATTTTTTGCTGAGTAAATAATTCTTCCCAATGATGCACAGGAACAAACTACAATGATGCAGGGCTTTTCAAACCTCACTGGCCTACTGAGGCATCATTGGTGCCAGAGAATAGACTTGTGTATTAGGCCTCCATCAATTTACACATTTGCTCATCAAAATAGAAAAAAAATGCCACTCCATTAATATACACTTCAACTATTTTGTCTGCATGCAGCTATTTTCTCTTCTTAATCAGTATTCAGTGGGACATTTTGTTTCTTACTTAATTTCTCGCCAGATTTTTGTCTGACTGGTGCAGTGATGTCTCTACTAACACTGACTAATAAAATGTGTTTTGACAATTTAAAATGTGTGATCAAAAATCAAACATGTGCCATGAATATGCTTTTCAGTTATGAGGAATTGGTATGTGTCAGCAAAAGAATGAAGCAAATATGTGCCTTAATTAATTCTCTAAATCCGGCAAGACATTTACAAGAACACGTGTGCATATTTTAATGAACAGACTGGTAAATAAGCCCCAATTAGATAAATACTGTCAAGTAATTATATGTTATGTATGTTATATTCACAATAAAACATAAAATTAATTAACAATTGTCATCTAATTGGGGTATATTTCAGTTGTTCGTTAAAATATGTGCACATTGTCTTGAAAATATTCACCCCAACAAGTTAAAGCTGTACACATACAGCATAAAACACAGGAGGAAACCCCCCAAACCCGGCCCCAACTGATGAATCTCTCGTTATGAATGCAAGAATACATGTTTTTTCCATATCTGTCTCACGGGTAATGCAGAAAACCTTTGACAAGGCTTTGCTTAACTTTATATGTGAAGGCAGCCAGCCATTCTCTGTGAGCTGAGCGATCAGTTTCATAGGAAAATTGCCATGACTGTTAACCAGATTTACAATGGTCATGTGTACTATTCACAGAGGACTGGTGAATAGTGGCAATCGCAGCATTATAAGATGGCAACTGATGTACACTTAGACCCACCTCGGTTCAGGGATGGTCGTTCCGTCTTCACACAGATGGCCTCTTTGACTCCCCGTTTAAACCAGTGTTCCTCCCTATCAAGGATGTGCACATCCTCATCCTTGAAAGAGTGGCCACTGCCCTGTAGATGTAGACCAGTGGTGCCCAACCCTGCTCCTGGATGTTTCATTCTGTTCCGTTCTTTACTTAACCCTACAGAATCCTGCGGTTTTTCACTCCAACCTTAATTTAACACATCTGATTCTACTAACTACCTACTGACCAAGGCCTTGATTAATTGAATCAGCTGTGTTAAATCAGATTTGGTGTGAAAACTGGCAGGAGGATAGCTCTCCAGGAGCAGGGTTGGGCACCACTGATGTCGACTGCGGAGTCCTGGCCTGACGTGTTAGCTCTCCTGTATTGTGCCATCCTCTTGGCCAGTGTCTGTTTGGTTTCCCTGATGTACAAGTCACGGCAATCCTCGTGGCACGTCCAGGTCCAGCTTCTGGGTCTGTGATGATGTTACGGATCACCGAGTTTGTTGCTGTGATCCCTAGCGGGATTTGCCTCGGCGTGACAGCAGCCTAAGAGTACGCTTGTCGCCATCTTACAATGCTGTGATTGCAGCTATTCCCCAATCCTCTGTGAATAGTACACATGTCATGGATATTGTAACTCTAGTTAATGGTCACGGTAATTTGCGTAAGAAACCAATTTTTTTCGGTCATTACTCAATGAAATTTAATGAAACATTTTCTGGCACAGGATACAAATCTTCTACACCAGACTCGACAAATTAAAACTAACAACCATACAAAAAAGATCCACAATATAGTTATTAAAATCACAATAATTATCACAAATCACTTAAATAGAATAGTCTCTCAAATACATTAGTCTCACAAATGATCGTAGTCACACAATACTCACAATGATCAGAACTCAACTTTATAATCATATACAAAGTCCTTTGTTGACCAACATTTATCTAATCTATTTTTAAAAGAATTAACTGAAGGGAGCCTGCTCCACATCCTCTGGAAGTTCGTTCCATGCTCTTACAGCACAAATTGTAAAGAAGTTTTTTTTTTCTCTTTTTAGAGTGAAATTTTAACGGGAATAATTTTAAGGAGTTCCCTCTTAATTCATACCTATTATTCCACAAATACACAACAGCCTCAGCTGTGAAATCATATATTTTGTGTACAAGCTTATAGACTTCAATCATGTCTCCTCTATGCCTCCTGTATACTAGAGTTGGTAGTTGTAAATTTCTTAACCTCTCATCATATGACATCTCTTTCAGACCTGGCATTAGTTTAGGAGCTCTTCTCTGAACCTTCTCATTTTTTGCTATATAATTTACTTTATAAGGATACCAGACCGAGCTTCCAAATTCAAGATGAGATCACACCTAAGATTTATATAATGGTAAAACTATTTCCTTACCCAAATTTAGAAAAGTTCTTCTAATTATCGTCAGCATAGAGTTTGCTTTTTTATTCTTTTCAGAAATGTGAGTGTGAAATTCAATTGAATTATGCCACTCTATTGTTTATAAGAATGGGGATACCTGCAGTCAGTTTATACTGAAGAAGTTAGATGAGTTATGAAACGTTTCTGTCAATAAACAACACTTTCTGGGATTTCTTTACCTGAATTGTTGAGCATGCATAAATACATATTGTTGTTGGTTTCAAAATATATATGTTTTGAAAATGAGTGAAAAGGTTAGCCAATTACTGACTAGATTGTTTGGAAGATGTACATTGATGCACTTTCTTAAATTAAAATGCAACTAAATAATAATACAAACATTAGATGACACAACAGACTACTCTTTCTTTCTTTTTGAATGGCTCATTTGCTACCTATTTTGCTTTTCCACGCTGACGTAATAACTACTACTACTACTTTCGGCTGCTCCCGTTAGGGGTCGCCACAGCGGATCATCCGTTTCCATTTCTTCCTGTCTTCTGCGTCTTCCTCTGTCACACCAGCCACCTGCATGTCTTCCCTCACCACATCCATAAACCTCCTCTTTGGCCTTCCTCTTCTCCTCTTCCCTGGCAGCTCCATATTCAGCATCCTTCTCCCAATATACTCAGCATCTCTCCTCCACACATGTCCAAGCCATCTCAATCTTGCCTCTCTTGCTTTGTCTCCAAACCGTCCAACCTGAGCGGTCCCTCTAATATAATCGTTCCTAATCCTGTCCTTCTTCGTTACTCCCAGTGAAAATCTTAGCATCTTCAACTCTGCCACCTCCAGCTCCGCCTCCTGTCTTTTCGTCAGTGCCACTGTCTCCAAACCATATAACATAGCTGGTCTCACAACCATCTTGTAAACTTTCCCTTTAACTCTTGCTGGTACCCTTATGTCGCAAATCACTCCTGACACACTTCTCCACCCACTCCAACCTGCCTGCACTCTCTTTTTCACCTCTCTACTGCACTCCCCGTTACTTTGGACAGTTGACCCCAAGTATTTAAACTCAGATGTCTTTGTCACCTCCACTCCTTGCATCCTGACCATTCCACTGTCCTCTCTCTCAACGCTGACGTAATAAATTCCACGCTGACGTAATAAATTGCATCAAAATAAGTTACTCTCTACTTGATAGTTTTTTCACAAGAAACAATTTACTCTTACTCAAATAGTTATTTTTCATAAGTACTTTTAGTTCTACTTGAGTGAAACTTAATATAAAGTAACTATACTTTTCCTTGACTACCATTTTGCTTACTCTACCCACCACTGGTTATATTATATGTGTATAATATAACCATGCTATAATATAACATATGCTGTATGTGTTTATGTCATATAGTTGTTCACCAGATCAGTATGGCTAACAAATAATATTTTTTTCTCTGAGATGAACTCTATAAACCTGAAGAATGTCTTCATATACTAGATGTTAGACTACATATGTATGTAAAATAAAAATAATTGATTTAATCTATGTCTTTTAACTTATAAAATACTAATTTAATCATTAAATTGTGTAATGTATAGTCAATTTTATATTCAATTACATTACTGATTCAAGATATTTGAAGTTTATTGTTGGGTGAATAATTTACAGAGTTCTTAGTTTACATAATGATTTGGAGTTCACAGTACTGTTCAGAAATATTGTTTATGACTCAAAAGACTTGACAAACAGCTAATTGGTAGAGACCTCCTGTACCATAATAATCCATCTCTCTCTCTTCGTCTGCTTCTGTTTCTCTTCATTTTGTCTGTAGAGGTAGGTCTCTCCATCCATTCTTTAGGAGTTGCTTGTCACCGCAGAGGCTGAATTACGTCTGTCACCAGCTCCCCATGAGCCTTCATAGAGAACCATTCATCTGCCATGCCTCTCATCTAGTGCCATGATATTCATAGATTACATATATCTTCTTCTACTGTTTCTCCATCTCTGTCTTTCCTGTATCTTTATTTCTCCCCATCCTTCCACATCTCTGGTCTATTCATATTTCTCTGAATTGTTCTCTATTTTTCCATCGTCCCCTGCCCTCTTTCTGCTCTTTTTTGTCTCGCTTCATATTTTCACATCCTCCTTCTCTACTCTTTCGCTTGTTCTCTCATTCCTGCTAATGGCCTGGTAATGGCTCAGATCAGTAGATCAATGGGAGCGAGACAGTTTGCTATTACAAATGAATATGGGAGGACGGGGGGGGAGCAAGAACAAAAGAGTGGATCAGCTGTGTAGAGGTGTCACAGGAGGCAGATGGTGTTGTTTCCAGTCTTCTTTATTTTCTTAATACTCTGCACCTAGTTAGTCCACTTTAGTGGACAAAGCGGAAGATGGATATGAGATAAAAATTGATAGCCTTGCTTCTCATCGTTTTCTCTTTTGAAAGACAATTCAGATCTCAGACCTCACTAATGAGGTCCCAATCCACCTTCTAAACATACCTATATCTTATTTTTTTTGTTCCTAATCAATCCGCAGGATGGCCTGCCTTCATGGAGCTTTTCCTAATTACTAAGTCAGTAATAAGTCAAGCAAGACTGATTCAAAAGAATGAAAACACATATTTAAAAGATTTAAAAAACAAAACCTGGCAGGCTGCTCTACTTGTCATAAGGGGCCTCTCTCCTCTCCAAATCCCTTGGATTGTTATGCCAATTTTGCTTCAGTAGATCCTGTCTTCTCCTCTGCTAGTACCGGTGGTGGCTGGTGCATTGTTCTCCAGGAGGGGCTATACCAAAAATCAATCACACCAGTGTATTTGTGACTATAAATATTACTTTACTTATGCCGTCTCATGTCTTTTTTATTTTATCATTCCTCTTTTTGCTTTGTTTTATTGTATTTATTTATTTATTTATTTATATCATTGCAATCATTTTAATCTCTATGTAAATCACTTTGGTCAATGTTTGGTGACCATTAAGGACACCAGCCACCCCGCTCAAGTTCTGTACTCGCTTCTTTCATCTAAAAATCATTACTGGAGAATCACATCACAAACCACCCATCTCAGTAATAGCCCCCCCCCCAGCAGACAAGTTGCTGAACAACTGATGCACCGACCTTACATTGTTGTGTTATCATACATGTAATTCATACATGAAATGTATGAATTAATTGTGTATATATAGACTAGGTAGGGCTGTAGTGTTCTTTTTTCTTTCTTTTTTTTGGTGGGGGTGGGGGTGTCCCTGTGTCACTTGTGATGGCCTGGTGGCCTGTCCAGGGTATCTCCCTGCCTGCTGCCCAATGACAGCTGGAATAGGCTCCAGCATCCCCACAACCCTGAGAGCAGGATAAGTGGTTCAGATAATGGGTGGATGGATGGATGGATGGACAACATGTGCCCATTCAAAAACCTCATTTCAAACAAACATTGATGGACCACTGTCAGTTATCTGATACACCATGTGGTGCAACCTCAACATACCGATAGTAATGAACCCGGGATCATCAGGTTAACATCAGACACCCTCCCCCGAGTGCCCCAGCCAGGAGTTATCAAGCCCCGACTTGTGTTCAGATAACACATTATGCCACACATCACACCTCTTCACCCAGAGCCAACAGGAAGTGCTTTACACAGCTTCCAATATGTTCCTGATGGCTGTTCTTCTTTGCAACTCACAAATCCCCAAGAGTCCCAGGACCCATTGTAGAGACTGGCCTGCAGAGCCCCTTCAGCCCACTTCGACCAGCTCACAGTGGGCCTTCCAACCATTCCTCTGACACTCAATTACCAGATCTGCATACCTGGCTCTCTTCCTTTCTTGCGCTCCTCTATCGGATCTTCCCAGGCGACAGTTAACTCTAGCGCAACCACTTGATTGGTTGCTGCTGACATCAGGACTATGTCTGGCCTGAGTGTGGTAGCTGTGATGGTGCCCATGAACTTCAGTTGTGTCCCTACGTCAACCAGGAACTGCCAGCCCCTTGCTGTTTTGAGCAGCCCACGCTGGGCCTTTGGCTGGAGCTGGGGCTTCTCCCCTGCTCGAACAAAGGTGATGGTGCATTTTGTTGGTTGTTGCCGCTTGCTCTAGCAGATCCCAGTGAAATGGATGATAATGAAATGAAAGCCTCTTTATTTGACATGGTATTCTTACAACAAATTGTGTTCTTACAATGAATGTGTTCTCTGCATTTAACCCATTATATTGTGTAGAAGCAGTGGGCAGCTGCAGCACCTGGGGACCAACTCCAGTTCTTCTTTCCATTGCCTTGTCAAGGACACAGACGGGAGTATTAACCCTAACATGCATGTCCTTTTGATGGTAGGAGGAAACTGGAGCACCCAGAGGAAACCCACACAGACACGGGGAGAACATTCAAGCTCCATACAGAAAGGATCTGGGGCAGCCTGATGTTTGAACCCAGGACCTTATTGCTGTGAAGCAACAGTGCTAACCACTGGGCCACCATACCTCCCAGTGCAAATGATATCTGCTACTGCCTGTGGAACTTGGTTACGGTGCCAATGATACTGCCCTTCTCCCAAGGTCGTTGGACAGTAGCTCAGGATGTGCTTCAAGGATCTCCTTTTCTGGCAGAGGTGGCAAGCAGGTGCGTCCACCAGGCCCCAACTGAACAGGTTGGAAGGGCTTGGGAGGACATGCTACACTGACTGGACCAAAAACTTGTTTCAGTGTGATTCCACCTTCCAGAGTTCAGCCCAGATGATCTTTCGGTTGGTTGTATGTGCCCACTTGGTCCAGGCCCCCTGCTTGTCCATACCCACCATTCTGCTGTAGCAAGCTTCCTCCACCCCTGTGTGTACCTCCTCCTGGATCAGCGTTTGCCTCTCCTTTCCTCAGGCTTTACCATAGCAAAGTCTTGAGTTGTTCCCAATCTTGGCCAGTTGCCACAGTGCCCATCAGGATGCTGTGCCACAACTTTGCCTCAGCTCACTCAACTGTCTCCTGTGCATGCTGTGCTTTGAGGGCTCATAGGACTAGGGTTCATAGAACTAGGGTTCATAGAAATAGGGTTCATAAAACTAGGGATACATTGTGTAGCCATCGTAAGTCATCATGCATTACCTCACTGCAGCTCTATTTTTCATTTTCTGTGTAACTTAAAATGCAGTCATTGCTCACTCTGAGTAATTCCACAAACTACACATTTGCTTTTGTTTGTGACCCTTTTCACAATTTTTATTTAAAAAAAAAAAAAAAAAAAACCTTTTCCGATGAACTGCACATGAAAAAAGAAAAAAAAAATCTAGAGTACATCAGTTAAAAAAATGACCTGAAAAAATATTCTCAACACAAGTAATGACATAGGACTGGGCTTTATTTCTTGCATACAATATCCATCGTCCACACAAAAGAAACAAAACAAAAACACACTTTTGTTTTGACTGGTGAATTAGTGAAATATATTTTTCTTAAAATAATATTGTGCTGCAGAAAAAAAGCAGTCCTCATGATATAAATCAGATTACAATATGGTCTTCTGTGTAGAGTTTATTTTAAATATTTACAGACCATAAAGGATAGAAGATTTAAATATTTAAGATTAGATATTGGAAAAAAATAACTTAAAAGGGAAAATCAGGTCCAATGTTTTTTTTTCTCTGTAAATTAATTGAATATAATTTATGCAACTGCGATTTACCATTGTTGTTGCTGCCAAGAGAAGGCATCACTGGAGAGCCATGTATACAATAGCTCAATAGCTTCAAGGCGGATAAAATAAAATCCAGGCTTATTTTGATAAGTCTTGTGAATTTAAGTGGGGGATCTGTTCCATTACTGTGGCTTAAAGGATTCCCTGCTCAGTAACTAAGGTAACTTATATCGCTGAACTAACCTGCTCCGTAGCAGGATAACTGTCAACCTGAATTTAGCTGTGCGTCAAAGAATTTCTGATAGGTGGAAACACAATCCCAGAAGACAGTTCTGTCAAGTGTCTTTTTTACAACTGCTTCACTTTGGTCCCTGTTCAGAAGCATAAGTTCAGACCTTTTTCTCACAATGTGACAAGGATGAATTGACATGTTTATTTTAGCTCCAAAGACCGTAATATTAAATATAAACAAGTTATGAAAATCATGCCTTACACTTTCACTATCTCCATGTATATTGTTCTGGCACGAGCTCGTAGGACATGGGCCCATCGAAAAGCATGCCTGTCCATAGGTGTCTGACAGCAGCCATACCGATACATGTCTTCCCAGACAGATATCTTGTGTTTTGCTAGTTGAATAGAGACATTGTTCATCCCCGTGATAGGGTGACCAGACGTCCCGGTTGGTACGGGATTGCCCAGTTTCAAGCTGGGTGTCCCGAGTCCTGACAAATATCTGCAAAATAGTAAAATGTCCTGGTTTTCAACATCCATCCCCCATCATGTCCGGCGAGACAGACACCAAACTTGCAGTACACTTTTTAGGGTCCCTGTTTGGGATTTTGAAAATCTGGTCAACCCTACCATGAAGAGAATGCCAGCCAGGATATCAGAGTCCAGATTTTCATCTACAAGGCCCTCAAAATAAAGACTGAGCCTATTTGGGCTGAGACTGACATAAAGAGGCCTTCTCCGGGCAAACAATATTCACTACCTGCAGCATGCAGTCTCTCAGAAACTGTCCCTCCGTAAATGTCTTGCCAGCCTTCGCTATTACCTGGCGTCCCATAAAGCTAGCTTCGACCGCTGCATCACAGTCTTGTTTAGCTTTGTGAAAAAGTTTCTGCTGATAGAGGAGACTTTTTTGAACATGTGCTGCCTTTCTCTCCCTCTCCTCACCTTTGAACCGATCATCCTCCTCTGCATGTTTAGCAGTGTAGTGTCACTTCAGATTGAAATCCGTCAGGACAGCAACTTTTTCCTTGCAAATTAGACAGATCACGGACACATTAAATTCAGCGAAGAAGTAGTGCCACAGTCATTTCTCTTGGAGTGCTGCAAAAATAACATTAGGCTACATCATCTGCAACTGGCCTCGCAACTAATCTTAACTGAGTACTGTACTTAGTACTAGAAACACAGAAATGTTTAAAAAAAACACTTAAGTAGTATGCAGAATGGATATGTAGTTTGGCTCTCTTAATACATCTAAAACATAGTGTGGGCAGTACAAAATTGCCTCGCGGGCTGAATGTGGCCCGCAGGCCGGTGATTTGAGACCCCTGCTCTAAGCAGACAAGTGGACCCAAGCCATGCCAGAAAAATGTACCCGGCAGCATAACGGCCTCCCGACACTCTCATTGTAGGGTTCAGGCATTTATTTATTTATTTATTTTTTTTTGCCTTAAATTGTCACTCATCTGTACGTCTGTCGGCAAGATGTCATGCTCACAGACTGCGGATCATAGCGAGTGGAAGCGGTGCTTTCAGAGTCACTTCACTGTAAGTGTACAGTTGTTTCCTAACATGTTAGTCTAATTTACCAACGTCATACATATTTCTGTGCTATTACACTTTGCTTCCTATCTGCTATGAGGATGGAATTGAACTGGGGTCACTGGTCCCTGACAAACTTCATAACGTCATACTAAACATGTGACCCTAACCTCAAACTGAACCTTATCCTAACATCAAACCCAAGAAAAAGTGAAAAGGAAAGTTAAAAGAAAAAAAATGAAGAAAATCAAATGTGGACCATGTAGAGTCAGTGTACAAAACTGGTCCAGGACCAGCATCCATGGGTAACTTCATTGCATTCTGAACTTGAGTGGCTTATCCACGGTTTTATGAGGGGGGGGGGGTGCTTGATTTGATCACCAAAGCCAAACAATTAGGTGAAAGTTAAAGAGCAACTGAAGTCTGGACCATTTCGCTGTGTTCGCTGACATTTCCGGTTAAATCCCATGCAAAGTGTCTTTATGCACGCTCAACAATGCAGACAAGAAAATCACACAAACTTGAGTCAGTTCATCTGGACACAACGTTTATTGACAGAAACGTTTCATCATCATCTGTCTCAACTGACTGCAGGTATCCCCACCCTTATAAACAATACAGTGGCATAACGTCTCGGCTGTAGACAGTGATGTAGCGTCTCAGTGGGATCAGCAGTACTAGCACGCGTCTCACATTAAGGGAGACATTTGATTCACCGTTGATATAAAAAAAATATGCTTAATACAGCTTTAAGTGCAAATTCACATAGCCAACTGTGATCTGGCAGTTATTTTCTAACATTACTTGGCCAGATAGTCTCATAGTCCATCCAGCCATTATCTTAACCGTTTATCCTGCTCTCAGGGTCGCAGGGATGCTGCAGTCTATTCCAGCAGTCATCGGGCGGCAGGCGGGGAGACACCCCTGGACAGGCCACCAAGCCATGCCAGGGCCCACACACACACACACACACACACACACACACACACACACACACACACACACACACACACACACACACACACACATTAATTCCTATGGACAATGTAGTACGGCCAATTCACCTGACTTACATGTCTTTGGACTGTGGGAGGAAACCAGAGCCCCTGGAGGAAACCCACACAGACATGGGGAGAACATGCAAACAGAGGACGACGTGGGATGACCCACCAAGGTTGGACTATCCCGGGGCTCGAACCCAGGACCTTCTTGCTGTGAGGTGACCACGCTAACCACTGCACCACCGTGCCCCCCTAGTCTAATAGTAAGTGGGGGAATGCAGATTCACACTGCAGTTTTACATTTTTCATGTCTTGGAAATGGCACACACACACACACACACACACACACACACATACAAACACAAGACAATTTCATTTGTTCTATAGTACAGTACTTCTGAATCTAAGTCTTGAGACCATATGTCCTGCAGGGTTTGGTCCCTAGCTGATAGTTCATGAGCAGGGAATACAGAACCTATTTTTGTGGACAATGTGACATTATCTTGTGGGCGTCTCAGGGGGCATCCATATATACCCTGGCTGTGAACAAATCTATTGAGTGTCAATCCTTAGATACTACTCACAAAGTTAGTCTCTATTGTATTATTAATGAAGTATTTCCATCCTGATGACATCACCCAATATATCCTTGGTTCTCCGTAGCCTTGCTTTGCAGAACAGTTCAAAGATATTGATTCAACTGCAAGTATGCTGGAAAGGAGAGGTCCTCAATGAGATATTAAAGTCTTGTAAGACTAAATCTCTCGCCTGGCCAGAAATACTCCCTTGACTGTGGCAGGGAAACATTTGTGAATCAGATTAGTCACTTCAGACCATACATTCTCTGATGTCTCTCTTTTAGAGAGTTCATGTACAAAGCTATCGATTTAACTGCCCGTGACCGACAGAAAAACATGCAGCACGGAATCTTAAATATCTTTGAATAAAGACTCGGGAAGGAAGTACTGAGTAAATCAAATGTTGGAAGATCAGAGATCCAAGAAAGCCTCTAAAGATATAGACCCTCTTAGGACATGACTTAATCCAATTTTCTTTCAGTTTCTTATGTGGTTCTAATGGTCAGCAATCATTTTTAATTTTTGCAACAAGATTGCTGTGTTTTTGTCTCATGTAATGTGTTATTTTCCTGAAAAAGTTGCAAGATTTAATCTTGTTTTTGCAGAGATGTCTCAATTATAGCCTGACTTTCAGTCATGACCTATTCTGGAGATAACAATAAACTGGGATTCATAGTTTGTGTACTGTAGGAATAATGATGAACTGAGATTCACAGTTTGTTGGCGTAGCAGCTGCTGCATAAACATCAAGACAATGTAGTCACTCTTAACTCACTGCAAGAAGGTCCTGAGTTCGAACCCTGGGGCCAGGTCGTCCTCTGTGTGGAGTTGGCATGTTCTGCTCGTGTCTGTGGTGGGTTTCCTCCAGGTCCCTTCAGTTTCCCTCACCATCAAAAAGACATGCATGTTAGGGTTAATACTCATGTCTGTTTCCCTGACCAAAGCAATGGAAAGAAGCACTGGAGTTGGTCCCCGGGTGCTGCACGGTGGCAGTCCACTGCTCCTAGCTACACAGCTAGGGTGGGTTAAATGCAGAGCTGAATTTCCCCATGGAGATTAATAAAGTATATATATATACTTAGCACAAAAAGTAAGGACATTTGTGTTTGGTAGATTATTTCTTTGTTGTAACAATGCTTCATGGCAATAAATCTTATACCGTTGGAAAGCCTGTTTATTTCTCTTCTAATTGGTGCCACATTTGTAAGGAGCATGCATTTTTGGGATAAGAAGCAGAGCTGAGTATGTGGGTTGCGCCCATGAAAAAATTGCCAGATCTTCTCTGCCAATGCCAAACAGCTTATTTTGCTGTTGCTATTGCCTCTAGTTTTGAGCTTCTGGTACCCCAGGTGCTGACAATCAGGTGCCTGATATAAGATGTATTGACAAGAAGCATTGTTACAACAAAGAGATCATATACCAAACACAAATTTCCTTACTTTTTGTGCTAAGTACATATATATATATATATATATATATATATATATATATATATATATATAAAGCCAATTGAATGGGAGCCAGTGTTATCATTAGCATTATTAGTGTATTTAACATCATTAACATTTATTAGCGGTGACATGTTTCATGATTATTTCATAATAACCTATAAGTTAAATGAACAGCAACACTCGAATAATGCTCAATAAACATATATCATGGTAGCCATCTTATTTATCACGTAAAATAAAAGCAGTATTAACCTTTACAGGAGCCACCACACTGAAGCATGTGTATCTTGAAAATCACTATATATATTAAAAAAAATAAAAAATATGATTATTATTAATGTATTCAGTATGGCTGCATATGATAGTCATACAAATATGAAGATGGGCATCCAAGATGGCTGGCAGAAGACATGTTTCATCATTATTACTTCCTCTTCAAGATACAAGCTACACAGAGTAACAGTTGCCTACTTAACTTGGAATGAATGAGGTGAGATTTGGAGCATGCTACTGGTGTACGCCATGATGCAGATTTCCTGCACCCACTGATACATGTACTATATGAAGACAGGGTGCCAAGAGGTGTAATGAAGACATATGCCATATGTCCTATATGTTGCAAGCCAGGGGCAATGCAGTGCAGTAGCTGGCATAGGGCCACGTGAGGAGGAGGCTCGCCTTTCATGGCATAATATGGCATTTGCAAAATGATATAGAGCAGTGACATCAAAATAGCTTTTTAAACAGATAAAACCCATCTTACCTACTGAATAATGCAACAGTGTTTATAGATATGATCAAAAATGTGGACAAAAGTGAACAATCTTATATACTTGATTTATATATATATATATACAGTGCATCCGGAAAGTATTCACACCCCTTCACTTTCCCCACATTTTGTTATGTTACAGCCTTATTCCAAAATGGATTAAATTCCTTTTTTTTCTCATCAATCTACACACAATACCCCATAATGACAAAGTGAAAAAGGTTTTGTAGAAATTTTTGCAAATTTATTAAAAATAAAAAACTGAAATATTGTATGTACATAAGTATTCACACCCTTTGCTATGACACTCAAAATTGAGCTCGAGTTCATCCTGTTTCCACTGATCATCCTTGAGATGTTTCTATATCTTGATTGGAGTCCACCTGTAGTAAATTCAATGGATTGGACATGATTTGGAAAGGCACACACCTGTCTATATAAGGTCCCACTGTTGACAGTGCATGTCAGAGCAGAAACCAAGCCATGACGTCAAAAGAATTGTTTGTGGACCTCCGAGACAGGATGGTATCAAGGCACAGATCTGGGGAAGGGTACAAAAAGATTTCCACAGCTTTGAAGGTCCCGAAGAGCACAGTGGTCTCCATCATTCGTAAATGGAAGGAGTTTGGATCCACCAGGACTCTTCCTAGAGCTGGCCGCCCAGCCAAACTGAGCAATTGGGGGAGAAGGGCCTTGGTCAGGGAGGTGACCAAGATACTGAGGTCCAATGCCAGGGAGAGCTTTGTATACAGGTAGCAGAATTTTAAAATTGATTCTAGTCTTGATGTGGAGCCCATGCAGAGATCTAAGAACAAGTGTAATGGGTTCATACTTTTTAATTCTGGTGAGAACACGTGCTGCCACATTTTGAATTAACTATAGTTGCCGCACAAGGGATTTTGGGAGGCCGGTGAATAGTCCATTACAGTAGTCCAGTCTACTTGTTATAAATGCATGGATTATTTTCTCAGTCTGATTTTGATAGAAAGCCCCTTAGATTTGAAATGCTTTTAAAATGGCGGTAGGTTGATTTGGTGAGATGATTGATATGGCTCTTAAAATTTAGATCACTGTCTATGATTATACCCAGATTTCTAGCTTCACTTTTGCACTCCAGAGACAGAGCTGAGATGAGCCGCTATTCTCTGTCTCTGAGTCTTTGCACCAACAATTAGTATATCTGTTTTGTATTTGTTCAATTGTAAAAAAGTTATCTGACATCCATAGATCAATATCATCAATACAATTAGTTAGGGAATGTATGGGATCTCGGTCATCAGGAGATAGGGATATGTACAGTTGTGAATCATCTGCATAATTATGGTAATTTATCTTGTGTTTCTGTATAAGATGTGAGAGTGGGAACATATATATTAAATAGAAATGGTCCAAGAATTGAACCATGGAGTACCCCACATATAACACCCACTTTCTTTGAGGCAACTTATTTTAAATACTTGGGGTCAACTGTTCAAAGAAACGGGGAGTGTGGAAGAGAGGAGAAGTAGAGAGTGCAGATGGGGTGGAGTGGGTGGAGAAGAGTGTCAGGAGTTATTTGTCACAGAAGGGTAGCAGCATCGGTGAAAGTGAAGGTTTATAAGATGGTAGCGAGACCAGCTACTATGTTTTAAGGTTTGGAGACGGTGGCACTGACAAAAAGACAGGAGGTGGAGCTGGAGGTGGCAGAGTTGAAGATACTTAGATTTTAATCGGGCGTGATGAAGAAGGACACAATTAGGAATGAGCTTATTAGAGGGACAGCTCAGGTTGGAAAGTTTGGAGACAAAGCAAGTGAGGCAAGATTGAGATGGTTTGGACATGTGTGGAGGAGAGATGCTGGGTATATTGGGAGAAGGATGCTGAATATGGAGCTGCCAGGGAAGAGGAAAAGATGAAGGCCAAAGAGGAGGTTTATGGATGTGGTGAGGGAGGACATGCAGGTGGCTGGCATGACAGAGGAAGATACTGAGGACAGGAAGAGATGAAAATGGATGATCCGCTGTGGCGACCCCTAATGGGAGCAGCCAAAAGTAGTAGTAGTAGTAGTAGTAGTAGTAGTAGTAGCAGTCCAAGGCAAAGTCTCCAATGGACACAAAGAACTGCCTGTCTTGTAGGTATGTTTATTAACCAAGTCAATTTTATTCGTATAGCCCGATATCATAAATTACAAATTTGCAACCGATTCAGAACCAGGCCAAATAGGCTGACCCATTTTTCTAATTTGTCTTGTAAAATATCATCGTCAACCTTATCGAAGGTGGTACAGAGATCCAGGAGCACGAGAACCGCTAATTCATTAGAGTCTGTGTTCATATGCAGTTCGTTCTGAACTTTGGTAAGTACTGTTTCTGTGCTATGGTGAGGTCAAAAACTTGATTTATAAATGGCTAGAAGGTTGTTTGATGTTAAACAGCTACTAACTTGAGAATAAACTGTTTTTCAAGCGTTTTGCTGAAGAATGGTAAATTGGAGATGGGTCTATAGTTGACAATAACTGTCACATCAAGGTTGCACTTCTCTGAAGTGGTTTAGTAACAGCTTTTTGAAGTGCTGCAGGAAATATACCTGTCTGAAGAGAGGAGTTAATAATTTTAACACCTCAGGTGCTAAGCAATTAAAATCAGTTTAAAAGATGTGGTAGGGAGAGCATCCAAGCAGCAGGTGGAGGACCTGAGCTGTCTAGTTTTTTAAGGTGTAGAGATGGTCAAAGTGAGACATGGCGCCAGTGATATTTCCGGAGAACTGGAGGATAGGTTTATTACTGGATCTTGAGGTCCTAATGTTCCGTCTAATGACAATAATTTTGTTATTGAAGAAGAATTGGACAGCATCTATGATGGGGTTGGAGATGGTGGATTAATAAGTCAGTCAACAGTAGAGAAGAACACTATACTGTTATTAATATTTTCATTTTCTGGCCTGTTTACTTTCTTTGTTGTACCTATTAGGTCTATCCTTGTAAATTGCATGGCGAACTTTAAGTTTAATCTTTCTCTATTGCCATTTAGCCTGGTGACATGCTCTCTGCCTAACAAACTATTTTTCCAGGTTTTTTTTTTTAGTTTTAACAAGTGCAGTGTTGTATTTTTTTTTTGTTTATTTTTAAATGAAGTTGTTCACAAGAGCCTCAGTTTGTGATGCCATAAATGACGATACTCATTTACAGTTCTCTTAAATGTTTCAGTTGTATTATTGTCTTTTTTTTTATTCTGTTGTACAGGAAAAGCATAAAAAAATGTTCAACAGTGATCTGAGACAGCAACATCCATGACACAGGGTACAGTAATATTAAGTCCTTTTGATATGACTAAGTCCAGAGTATGCCCCTTATTGTGGGTGGGTCCAGAAACATGATGACTGAGAGCAAATGCCCCCAGTAAGCTAATTAGTTTCCTATCATCGGGGTCTGTTAGTAGCTCATAAAATGCATCGAGCAGTCCATATTTAGATTTTGATGGCTGATAGACAGTATTTATTAAAATTGTAGCATTATAGAAAAATCAAATTATTCGAAAGATGTGAATTCACGAGAGGGATTTCCTTGCAGAGGAGACATCAGAGAAGACAACAGCTATCCCACTGCCTCTATTATTAGATCTGGTGTGGTATGGGTGAATTTAAAGCCAGGAGGTACGGTCTCAATGAGCGCGACTGCGCCATTTCTATCCAGCCAGGTCTCAGTCAGTAAGGTGAAGTCCAGGCTATGGGTACTTATAAGATCATTAACTAAAAACGACTTATTCATTAGCAACCTGATGTTTAATAAAGCCTTTTTTATTGTCTTAGGTGCATGGCTTTGTGGGGGACTGACGATTGGAGTCTGAACTGGTAATTAATTGTTTACATCCCTGAATGTTACGGGGAGATTACAGGGTCTGTGTTCATGGTTTATTATAACAGGAAGTAGTTTGGCAGCGTGACAGTCATTAGTATGATAGATCAGACTCACCAAAGGACTTGACTAGGTATGGTTTACTGCGGAGCCAAAATTGCAGGCACTCTGTCCCTGTGGATGTCAATTAGTGACGTCAGCCTTCAATTGTGCAAAGTCAGGATGGCCATCCACACACACTGCCATGTTTGTTGTCAGGTAGTTGGCATAAAAATTGGCGTACAAGTCCATAAAAGTGCAAAGAAAGCTTAAAATCCTCAAAAGAAGTGACCGGCTAACCTAGCCACCAGGCTAAAAATAAACCTACTTAAGCTGGCTGCGGTCGAACTAACTTGATACCCAACGGTCTGATGACTAAAATGTTTTACCTTGTTAATATATATATATATATATATATATATATATATATATATATATATATACACTACCGTTCAAAAGTTTGGGATCACCCAAACAATTTTGTGTTTTCCATGAAAAGTCACACTTATTCACCACCATATGTTGTGAAATGAATAGAAAATAGAGTCAAGACATTGACAAGGTTAGAAATAATTATTTTTATTTGAAATAAGATTTTTTTTACATCAAACTTTGCTTTCGTCAAAGAATCCTCCATTTGCAGCAATTACAGCATTGCAGACCTTTGGCATTCTAGCTGTTAATTTGTTGAGGTAATCTGGAGAAATTGCACCCCACGCTTCCAGAAGCAGCTCCCACAAGTTGGATTGGTTGGATGGGCACTTCTTTGAGCAGATTGAGTTTCTGGAGCATCACATTTGTGGGGTCAACTAAACGCTCAAAATGGCCAGAAAAAGAGAACTTTCATCTGAAACTCGACAGTCTATTCTTGTTCTTAGAAATGAAGGCTATTCCATGCGAGAAATTGCTAAGAAATTGAAGATTTCCTACACCGGTGTGTACTACTCCCTTCAGAGGACAGCACAAACAGGCTCTAACCAGAGTAGAAAAAGAAGTGGGAGGCCGCGTTGCACAACTGAGCAAGAAGATAAGTACGTTAGAGTCTCTAGTTTGAGAAACAGACGCCTCACAGGTCCCCAACTGGCATCTTCATTAAATAGTACCTGTTAGAGCCTGTTTGTGCTGTCCTCTGAAGGGAGTAGTACACACCGGTGTAGGAAATCTTCAATTTCTTAGCAATTTCTCGCATGGAATAGCCTTCATTTCTAAGAACAAGAATAGACTGTCGAGTTTCAGATGAAAGTTCTCTTTTTCTGGCCATTTTGAGCGTTTAATTGACCCCACAAATGTGATGCTCCAGAAACTCAATCTGCTCAAAGAAGTGCCCATCCAACCAATCCAACTTGTGGGAGCTGCTTCTGGAAGCGTGGGGTGCAATTTCTCCAGATTACCTCAACAAATTAACAGCTAGAATGCCAAAGGTCTGCAATGCTGTAATTGCTGCAAATGGAGGATTCTTTGACGAAAGCAAAGTTTGATGTAAAAAAAATCTTATTTCAAATAAAAATCATTATTTCTAACCTTGTCAATGTCTTGACTCTATTTTCTATTCATTTCACAACATATGGTGGTGAATAAGTGTGACTTTTCATGGAAAACACGAAATTGTTTGGGTGATCCCAAACTTTTGAACGGTAGTGTATATATATATATATATATATATATATATAAGTAAAACAAATTAGGATCTAAAAGTGTGACGTAAAATTGTGGCTAAAAAACTATGTAAAAATGTCAATTTATGACAGCGCTCCTAGCGGTTATGTCAAAAGCCAGGGGTATGACAATGGATTGCACAAGTCGTGTCATTGTGCTGCTATTGGACATTATCAACATGTGAATGTATGATGTGAAACATTATAAGAAAATAACAAAAAATATAATTCTGATAGAGAGCAGGAATTAGTTGCTCCATACGGCCTAACAGCAAAAAGTTTGGCACACTTTTGTCACGCGAGTAAGGAATTGCACCTTACAGCTTCTCTTTTTATTATGTCTTGTGTTGACCGTATGTTTTTTTTGTGGGTTTTTTTTGTAATTCTCTTGCTGTCCTGCACTGCTGGTTGTGAATTGACAGACACAGTGATGGTCTGAGAAGGGTAAGAAACACAAATAAAATAAAATAGATAAACATACACACAGGTCCTGCCCCACATTTTATAAAAGCTGTGTGCAATGCTCATGTTTTGTTTTGTTTTGGGGGTTTTTCCCCACACCTTTTTCTCTCCATTCTCTGGTAAATTAATTTTTATTTGGGCCCACAGGCAACAGCAGCAGTACATTTTCTGAAATGAACCATGGAAGAAGTCAGAGAGGGAGGCTGTGTGCTTTGCAGCTCCCGCTACTTCTACAGCAAGTCACAGATGCTTGCTGTCAGAGGAGCAGAATCTGTGCGTTTTTTATCTCGGACTTGTTTGGGGTAAAACATTTAATGAGAAAATCTCCCTCGGCAAAACAAACCCTGGTGTTATTTCAGTGACCTCAGACATTTCAGTCTTGATACGGGATCATGCACAAGGCTTTTCTAAAGCTAGAAGTTGAATGTAAAACCGAGGGTGGATAAGAGGAGACCACCACTACCACTATAGAAATAATACAAGAGTAATGCAAAAGCTGCTGCCGTGTATACCGCTGCAGATGTAAACAAAATACAAAATTGATATTTTGTACCATGGCTACCACTTTACTGTAGCTTCCTGTGTCTCTCCCTACTGTGGACATGACCAAAAGTACTGACAACGAAGCAAACAAACTGTCAAAGTTCTTAGTTTTAAAAGAGCACCTTTTGAATCCAGGGTCAAATTTGCTAAAATGTTCCCTTCATGGAAGCCTCCCTTGTTTTTGCAAGATCAAGATTTAGTCTAGAGTTAATAACTGCATCCTTTGCAGGATTTCAGAAGGTGTGTATGTATAGCACTATATGTGTACCAAGTCATATATATATGCATTTTGTGGGCTCTGAGTCTGGGAACAACTCTACATGGGGACAGACTAGCGTTGCAGACTCAAATACACTTTATCAATTAAACGGTGGGGCTGCATCAAACTCAGGTTCTTCCTGGTTGGGGTCCTTCTTTACGGTTTGCTGGGAGACTTAACAGGGGTCACTCTGGAAGACAAAAAGGAGAGGGAGTGACACACAAGAGGAAAACTAGGTACCAATCTGTCTTTGCTGTTCATCTGTTGTCCGTGGCTGTCTCTCACTCCGCTGTCTGATTGCAGGGGCCACTCGTCCTCTAATGCCTCTGTCACAGGATATGGTCAAAACCCACATCTCCTTTTTTTTTAACAAGCTGTACTCACGTTTCTCCCCTTCACTTTACTCCTCCTCTCCCCAAACTCTTGGACTTGTTGACTTGTGTAGGGTGATTACACACTAGCTGCAGCTGCTGGTTAATTGGATATGGCCGTCAACTGCTCTCTTTCCAGGTCTGTCAGAGGTTGGCGTTATAGGGTTTGGAGTTGGCCAAGTGTTGCCTCAGAAGGTTCCGGGTTCGAACCCCAGGCCGTCCCAGGTCCTCTCTGTGTGGAGTTTGCATGTTCTCCCTGTGTCTGCATGGGTTTCCTCCGGGTGCTCCGGTTTCCTCCCACCATCAAAAAGACATGCATCTTAGGGTTAATACCTGTGCCCCTGAGCAAGGCAATGGAAAAAAAGAACTGGAATTGGATCACCCCGGGTGCTGCAGCTGCCCATTGCTCCTATACAATAGGATGGGTTACATGAAGAGAACACGGTCATTGTAACAATACAATTCGTTGTAAGAATACAATGACAAAATAAAGTGGCTTTCTTTCTCATGCAACCATGCTTCCATTAATGGCACGTTTCATGGCTAGCTAATAGCGTCACAACCTGAACATTTTTGATCTGTAAATTATTACTAAACATAATATTGGTAGTGTAGATGGTGATTAATTTACTTCTGTCTTTTTTCAGTCTAAGCTAAATACAACAAACATGTAGGAATATGAAATCATAAAAAGACATGGCTGATAGCAATGCAACCTAGATAGCTGGAAAATTGAAGCATCTGAGTGGGCTAAATGCATCTATTTAGAGCGAAGGGAAAAAATCCAAAAGAATAAGAAGCATAAAAGAAGGGAAGGAGCAGGTACCATAATGTCAAAAAAGGAGCTTCTTAGCGCTGGGCTTCCCTAGCTGTGATGGATGGAGTTAGGTGGGAGGCTGGGACTTGGCTCACACTGCTAACATCTACCATGTTACAGAAGAGGGAGAGGGAGTAAGGACACAGGTCACTTCAGCATTTATAACACCTGCTTGAGAGACAAAGAGAGAGAGAGAGAGAGAGATGCTGACTCAGGTTACAATGAAATAATGATTCCATCAAATAAACTCAACTCAGTACAGCGTGGACGAGACTCCGGAGGTATTTAGATTTAGTAGAGGATGTTTAACCAACCACATTTCAAAAATTAAAATTGGAACATCCCACTGCTGGCTAAAACTCAGCAATAAAATTGGCATTTCAAACAAAGATATATATCTCTGTGCTCTATATTATCCCCCAATTGAATCCCCATATTATGATGAGGATTTCCTGAGTAATCTCCATGAAGAGGTAACCCTTTCCAGGCCCAGGGAAATGTGCTGCTGTGTGGAGATTTTAATGCAAGAACAGGTTCAATGAGTGATACCATTGACCCTCAGGGTAACAGACATGTGTTTGGTCAACATTCCCTGTACCTCTCACCAATACTCATTAAAAGGAGCTCCCTTGACTGTACTGTGAACAAGGCTGGTAAGGAGCTTGTGCACCTCTGTCGTGCCTCTGGCCTGTACACGCTTAATGGTAGGATCAGAGGGGACTCTTTGGGAAGGTTCACATGTTGTTCAGGTCTTGGAGCTAGTGTAGTTGACTATGCAATAACTGACATGGACCCCACCTCATTCAACGCATTCACTGTCAGACAACGAACTCCTCTTTCTGACCGTAACCAAATTATTATGATTTTCTTCAAAACTATTAACCTGACTCAAATGCCTATAGAGGAGCCCAGCAAACTGTTCAAAATTAATAAGACCTACAGATGGGCTCCAGACAGTGCAGAAAAAATTATTAATATCCTAAATGCATCCAAATTACTTCATATGATTACTAACTTAATTAACAAACCGTTTGAAACTAATAAGGACAGTAACAATCAAGCTGTCAATGAAATCAATTATATCTTTCAGACGGCAGCAAACGTGGTCCTACCAAGGACCAACAACAAAAGAAAAAGAAACAACCTAAAAATGAAAAATGGTCTGACAACGATTGTACAAATATGAGAAAATAACTGTGTAAATGTTGAAACCTGAAACACTACCAACCTCAAGATATGGTTATAAGAAAGAAATATAGCGAAAAATAAAAACAATATAAAAACACATTAAGAATGAAAAAACAAAGCCATGTAGATAGAACCCTACAGGAAATAGAACATTCCCTGAATCAAAATCAATTCTGGGAAATATGGAATAATTTGAGCTCCACAAACCACAAGACCTGCCTATCCAAAATGGAGAAAGTTGGAAAAATCATTTTGAAGATATCTATTCGGAAATCCAACAAGAACACTCAAATTACAATTACAATCTGATCAAACAAAAGTTACGGTTGCTCGAATGCACTATAAAAGACAACCAAAACCCACTGGATTTTCCAATAACACAAGAAGAATTAGCACAGAAGCTCAAATCCTTAAAACCCAATAAAGCTTGTGGCCTTGACAGCATCAGAAGTGTGATGCTTAAAAACAGCACACCTGAGCTGTAAAGGGCAGTACTCAAATTATTCAACATCGTTCTACATCTGGAGCAAAGGGCTTATAACTCCTATTCATAAAAATGGAGACAAATTGGATCCCAATAATTTCAGAGACATTTGTGTGAGTAGTAGTCTGGGGAAGGTGTTTAATAGCATTTTGAACAATCGAATTCTAACCCTCCTTAACGAACACAATGTCCTGAGCAAAGGTCCAATTGGCTTCCTCCAAAATCACCGGACTACGGACCATATGTACACCCTACACACCCTCATAAAAGAAAATGTGAATCAAACCAAAAATGGAAAAATATTTGCTTGTTTTATTGACTTCAAAAAAGCTTTCGACACTATTTGGCATGAAGGACGATACTATAAACTTTTACAAAGTGGTGTAGGGGGCAAAGTGTATGACATAATAAAGTCAATGTATTCGGACAACAAATGTGCAGTTAAGATTGGAGACAAACACACTGAGTTCTTCACTCAGAATAGAGGGGTGAGACAGGGCTGTGGACTTAGCCCGACACTGTTTAATATATATATATTATTGAACTAGTGGTGCAGCTGGAAGAGTCTGCAGCCCCAGGTCTCCCCCTGTATGACATGGAAGTGAAATTGTTGCTTTATGCAGATGATCTAGTTTTGTTATCACCAACCGCAGATGGGCTGCAACAACTACTAGACCTGCTTGAGGACTACTGCCAGCACTGGGCCCTGGCAATAAATCCAAAAAAGACAAAAATAATGATCTTCCAGAAGAAGCCCAGATGTCAGGACTCTAGGTAGCATCACCTTAGAGCAGACGATGCAGTATACGTACCTTGGTCTAATTATTACAGCATCGGGGAGTTTCAGTAGGGCAGTGAATAACCTAAAACAAAAAGCTCGCAGAGCTCTTTATGCAATTAAAAATAAATTCTTTAACATTGATATACCAATCTCCATCTGGTGCAAACTGTTCGATAGTGTAATTCTGCCCATTGCTCTATATGGAAGTGAGGTATGGGGTCCACTCAGTCTTTCCAGCTACACTAGATGGGACAAGCATCCAGCAGAAACCCTACATGCTGAATTCTGTAGAATGATTCTGAAAATACAAAGGAAAACACCAAACAACGCATGTAGGACAGAATTAGGCCGGTTTCCATTATTAATAAATGTACAAAAAATATCTCTAAATTTCTGGATGCACTTAAATACAAGCCCGACAAATACATTGCATGTTAAAGTTCTGAAAACCCAAGAACTGAACCCCGAAAAGAGTCCCCTGAAGCAGCTGGCTCTGAGACTCACTAACCCTTTAACAAATCCTAAGACCAACCAACCTCAGGCCAGCACTGCACTCCAAACCAACATGAGGATAAATCAGGCTATAAAACAAAGCAAGAACAATTATGTGAAAAATTGGAAGACTTAAATCAAAACTCAAAACAAACTAGAAGTCTATCGGGCCCTAAAAACAAACTATGATTTGGAAGAATACCTCTCAACTGTCAGAGACAGGAAGCAGCGACAGATCCTCACCAAATACAGGCTCAGTGATCACAGTCTCGCCATTGAAAAGGGGAGACACAAAAAGATGTGGTTGCCAAAAGAGCAACGATCATGTGGTCAGTGCATGACAGATGAGGTGGAGACAGAGGTGCACTTCCTCCTTAAATGTGACAGATTTGAAAAACAGCGACGGGCTTTTGTCCAGGAGCTGGAACATGTGACTCCAGAGTAGCAGGAAATGGACGACGCAGGTAAGCTGCGGGTGGTCCTGGGAGGGGGGCCAGCGGCGAGCATTGCAGCAAGATTTATATTTTCCTGCCACAACCTGAGAGACAGTGGGTGACGTCATCATTTGCTACTGTTGTTGTTTAATATCATAATCGTTGTTGTTGCAGTTATTATTATAATCATTGTTGTACTGTGTTGTTGTTGTTTTACATGCTTTGGCAATATGTACACAAACATATGTCATGCCAATAAAGCACATATTGAATTGAATTGAGAGAGCGAGAGCGAGAGCGTATGTGATCAGGTTGGTATACTATAGGGTTGTTGCATGTGACTTTGATTTCGTCAAGGGATGGGCAGTCTATCAGAGAAAGGCAGTATGTGTTGTGTGGCATGGGTGTCTCAATCGTTAATGAACATGGATCTCTCTCTCTCTCTCTCTCTCTCTCTCTCTCTCTCTCTCTCTCTCTTTGACCTCTTGTCATAAATTTATCTCATACTTCTTGCACACTCCTGAGCCTATTGTTGTCAGGACATCCTACCAATTAGGGCAACAGTGTGGTGACTTTAGCATCTAGCACACACCCCCCCCTCTCTCTCTCTCTCTCTCTCTCTCTCTCTCTCTCTCTCTCTCTCTCTCTCTCTCTCTCTCTCTCTCTCTCTCTCTCACTCACTCTATCTTGCTCTCTCTCAATCTCTCTTCTCCATCACACTTTCTCCTATTCTGTCTCCCCTTTCTCCTTCCCTCTCTCTCCCCTTGTGCCTCGCCTGCTTTCCGCCCCCCCCCCCCCCCGTTCACATCCTATTTCCTTCACCCTATCCATCGCTAGACATGAATAATGAAAGAAAGTGCAGTGGGGAGGAGGAGGGGGGATTTCACCTCCTGATAAGTGACATTTGAGTTGTGTGGTGGATGAATGTGTGCATATGGTGTGCTATATATGTGTGTTTGGATATGCTGCTCATACCAGGCTGTAAAGGGAGTGTATATAGTACGTATGCATACATATCTGCATGCATGCCATTTCCCACATCAGTGTGCTCGTGTGGGTGTGCCTGTGCCTCTTTAAAATGTTCACTTCTGAGTGTGTGCGTGTGTGTGTGTGTGTGTGCATGACTCTTGCCCTAACACTATCCATCATATTTTTAATTTTCTCTCTGGAAGAAGAGATAAAAGTGAGTCTGTGTGCTTATGTGAGGAAGTCTGACTGCCTTGTGCTGTGGTGTGTGCGTGTGTGCGTGTGTGTTTGCGTGTAAGAGAGAGAGGAAGAGAGAGAGAGAAGGGAGTGAAAGGGAAGGAGAGAGAGAGGAGGGAGTGAGGGAGAGAGATGGGGAGAGAGAGAACGATATTGAGAAAGGGGGGGAGTGAGAGGGGGAGAGAGAGAGAGAGAGAGAGAGAGAGAGAGAGAGAGAGAGAGAGAGAGAGAGAGAGAGAGAGAGAGAGAGAGAGAGAGAGAGCAAGCATGTGTCTTCCTGTGTGCGCATGAATGTGATGGGCTGTGTCAGTGCTCAGACATGTTGCGTGTGCGCATGCGTGTGTGTGCGCGCACACATTCCTCTAAGTGAGCTTTATGCCAATCTGCGGCTAATGAATTGCCCTTCTTTCAAAGTGGAGAGAGATGAGGAGATAAACAAGGGGGAGAGAAAAGAGTGATTAAGGCAGCGGGGGGGGGGGATATTATGTGAGATGTAAAGATGGAGACAGAGGGGAAACGGAGGGAGAGATGGACTGAGAGAAAGGGAAAGAGTAACTGACGTCCAGAGTCTCCTTTTCTCTACCTCTGCTTCGCGCGAGCGGCGGCAGGATGATGACCTGTGACACGAGCGGAATAGACAAATCCGCAGCGAGCGCGTGCCCAGTCCTGACCGCAGATGGGCGATAAAGAAAAGAGAGGGTGACGACGGGGAGAAAGAGAGGAAGGCATCGAGAGAGACAGAGTGGCTGACAGATGGAGCGAGAAAGAAGGAGGGGAAAGGCAGAAACGGAGGAAAGAAGGTGTCGTGATTCACAAGTTGTGCCACCAACACACTAACACGCGCATGCGCCCGCGCGCGAGCGCCAATTCCACCATACCACACTTTCCCTGCAGTCACCGCGTCACTCCCTGTGTTTTTTTTGGGGGGGGGGTTCTGCTTGCAGTGACTTTTTCATTGCCTCTAATTTCAAACCAAACTCTTTTTTCCCACCCCATTTGCTGTGCTGATGAATCCAAATAAAAGATAAAGAAGGAGTTATTAGAATGATTAAACATAAAAAAACGGAAAAAAGTAATTTTTAGATGAAAGTTTCCCACAGCGGAGGGAAATAAAGTGCAACTCTACCAGCCAACTCAACACACTAGTTTCCTGACAGATCGTGTTATATTTCCCCAGCATTTTTTGTTTTATGTTTTTTTGTTTTTTTGTTTTGGCTTTCCTAAGATTGCTCGTTACCTTCTGTTCCCAGCCAGCTAAACCCCTTGGTTTCAATGAAGCACCCTCCCTCCCCCCATTTTTTTTCCTCCCCAATTGTACTTGGCCAATTACCCCTCTCTCCTGAGCCGTCCCGGTCTCTGCTCCTCCCCCTCTGCCCATCCGCGGAGGGCTGCAGACTACCACGTGCCTCCTCCGATACATGTGGAGTCGCCAGCCGCTTCTTTTCACCTGACAGTGAGGAGTTTCACCAGGGGGACGTAGCACGTGGGAGGATCACGCTACCCCCCCCCAGTTCCCCCCTCCCCCCTGAACAGGCGCCCGACCGAGCAGGACACATACCCACGTCCGGCTTCCCATGTATGTAGGGACGCCCAACCAAGCCGGAGGTAACACGGGGATTCGAACCGGCGATCCCCTAGTCCAGTGGTTCTCAACCTTTTTGGGGTCCTGGATCCCCTGCGTATTTTTGATCTACCCTGAGGACCCCTCCACCTGATCTTGGGGGAGGGGGGTTGAAATTTGATAGAAACAATAGAAAGTGCATTTTAAATTGCATTATAGCATTTATTCACTCTTTGGGGCAAAAATAAGAGCTTTCAGTTGTAACTTAGATATAGTTAACAAAACAGAATTCTTATGCAGTAACTTTCAGATATATGTAACAAAACAGAATATGTATTCAGTAACTTTCAGATATATGTAACAAAACAGAATATGTATTCAGTAACTTTTAACAATGCAAACGGGAGCGAGATCTCTTATTAAAATACAATAAATTACACTTGTGAAAAAGATGTAATTAGAGAAAAAAGTCATGTTACCCTTTATAGTTTAGGTAGATAAAGGTCTCAGTCACATTTGAGTAAAATAATCCTATTTCTATAAATGTCATAGGATCTTTTTTTAAAGATATTTTATTTTCACGGACCCCTTGCAATTACACCACGGACCACTAGGGGTCCGCGGACCCCCGGTTGAGAAACACTGCCCTAGTTGGTTGGCAACGGAATAGACCGCCACGCCCACCCTTGACGCCCTCAGTGAAGCATCCTTTCACAATAAACGGTGACTCTTTTGAGATATGAAAAGTGATATCGTGAAAGAAAGAAAAAAAACAAATAGGGTAAATGCATGTTCACACACGAGTCATAATTTCAACATAAAGCCAGTTAATGTAAAATCACTTATAGTCTAAAATATCGAGATGTATATTTTCTAAGTTCAGAGACTGACACAGACAAGAGGGGCCTTACGAAGACCGGGCATCTCCATGCTACTGGGTGCTGTGGCTTTTCTACATGCAGAAGGAAATAAGCAACGGACGTGTCAGCTGTCAAGATCCTGGCGTGACAGAGGCTTGACAGAGGATGCTCTGGGGACTGTATCGCTGTAAGATATGCAACACGGAAACATAGCAGCTTTAACTGGATTCAATGGGTGGCTTGATGGCTGACAGCTGAGGGATCTGCTGAATATGTGTCGGCCGCAGTACGGTTTGGTTATAACCCTGACAGCTAAACCATGACAACCCCCCCAAGTACAACCACTTTTAGAAGGGGTTTTAGTTGTTACCTCATTAAAAAAACCCTATATATTAACTTTACTTCACAAAATATACCATCTTAGTACAGACTGCAAACTCTGATGATCAATTAATAATGATTAAGTTTAAAGTCTTTGCACACTGAGTTGGAATTTGCCATCCAAAAATTCTGCTTGTTAAAAAAAATCAAAATTTTCACATTTATTTCTTGTTATATCGCATTATTTATTTATTCATTTGCTTACTTATTTATTTATTTGGCATCTCTGGATAAGCTCTGAGTGAATCTTGAGAGTTGCTAGGCCAAGATAATGGATTAAAGAAAAAAAAATCATGTGTAGCTGTACTATCTGCCTAGATTTGGGTGGAGGGTGCAACAAAATGTTTGATTTAGTGCATCTAGAGACATATACTGTCATAATACCATAAATATTTTGCATTTTTTTAATTAACATTGCAATCACCATAGGTAAGAAAAGTGGCTGTCTGCACCCCCCCGCGCCCCACTATTCTCTCTCAGCCTCTCCCTCGTGCTCTGTCACTTTGTATTGCCCACGTGGATTCATCCGAGGTAGGAGTTCACAGGAACGCTATCGACAGAGATGCGATTCAGATATGCTTCATCACCTCTAACACGTTCACACAAACCGATCTTGTGTTAAAGGTTTTGAAGTGTTTGCGATGGGTCAGCTTGCTCCTCTGGGTTGTTGCATCTGGTAGGATTGTCTGCATTTTTATTTTATTTTTACATGTTCTCCTAAACGAAGTACATAACTGGATGCGAGGCTCTCAAGCGAGGTGCAACTTCATCTCCAGCTTGGTTTGCACATGTTTCTTACTGAGCTGAAGGCGGTGCGCCGATAATATCGTGGCTCTACTTTAGTGAATTTGTTGAAGTTGCGGGAGTGGCCGGTGAACACTTCATCAACTATGTGGAGACATGTTTGTTATGTCCGCCAGATGGCAGCCTGGAGGGGATGATGGGTTGGGTCGCAGGTGTCTGGTCCGCGGCTAATCTCGCAAACTACTGGATTTATCAGCCTACTTTTTTTTGTGTGTGCAAAATTATGACTTTATGATCAAGAGCCTTTCATAGTTGCGGTGAATAAAATCTTTGCAAAAGGTTTGTTCTTGCTATCGATGCTCCCTCTCTTCATTTACTCTCTAGCTCGCTTGACCAAAACTGCTCCCTGTCCCTGCGCACGGCAGCAACAGTGTCCATTATATATTCAAGTATGAGTTCTGTCCTGGGCACGACGTTAAACTGCAACCGTCGGGTCGTCGGCGACTACCCCCACTTCAGCCCTTGGGTTGTTGTGAGGGGAGGGTGTGTGGACACCCAGCAGGACTAAAAAAAAAACTTGTCAAAGGGCGGATGAGTTCTTCTGTGAACCAACGGCCATCCATACCTGGAGATTGGAGATGAGATGGGGACCACCAGGTACTCCCCCTACTGAAAGAGAGGAGATAGGGACCACCAGATACTCCCTCTACTGAAAGAGAGGAGATAGGGACCACCAGGTACTCCCCCTACTGAAACACAATAATGACTCAACCGTTGAGGCATCAGCTGTACTCCTATGACCTCCATAGGATACGGAACCGATGATGATGATGATGATGATGATGATGAAGATGATGAGTGCTGAAAGTAAACGAGGCGTCGATCGTATTTTGTAAATCAGCAAATCTTTAACTGCTGATCTCAGCACATGAGAACTGGAGGAACACTGGATGAACCAAAACTAATACACTTCCTTCACCTCGCCGCCATTTTGGATTTGCGGTCACAGCCTTTGATTTTTAAAATTTAATATTTTCAAAATTTAAAAAAGTTTAATTTAAAAAAAACTGAGTTTTATAATTGTTTAACTGACATCATGAGGGGGATTAGACGCGGACGTTTCATATACTCCAATGTTAAATTCCGATACAAAAATACAACTTTAAGAGCAGGATTGATGACAGTGACAGCTGGAAATCATCTCAGTAGGTACAATAACACATAACCCCATGGTTGAACTATGTTTTCTTACCGTTTTTTTACTACTACTACTACTACTACTTTCGGCTGCTCCCGTTAGGGGTCGCCACAGCGGATCATCCGTTTCCATTTCTTCCTGTCTTCTGCGTCTTCCTCTGTCACACCAGCCACCTGCATGTCTTCCCTCACCACATCCATAAACCTCCTCTTTGGCCTTCCTCTTCTCCTCTTCCCTGGCAGCTCCATATTCAGCATCCTTCTCCCAATATACTCGGCATCTCTCCTCCACACATGTCCAAGCCATCTCAATCTTGCCTCTTGCTTTGTCCCCAAACCGTCCAACCTGAGCGGTCCCTCTAATATAATCGCTCCTAATCCTGTCCTTCTTCGTTACTCCCAGTGAAAATCTTAGCATCTTCAACTCTGCCACCTCCAGCTCCGCCTCCTGTCTTTTCGTCAGTGCCACTGTCTCCAAACCATATAACATAGCTGGTCTCACAACCATCTTGTAAACTTTCCCTTTAACTCTTGCTGATACCCTTCTGTCGCAAATCACTCCTGACACACTTCTCCACCCACTCCAACCTGCCTGCACTCTCTTTTTCACCCCTCTACTGCACTCCCCGTTACTTTGGACAGTTGACCCCAAGTATTTAAACTCAACTGCCTTTGTCACCTCCACTCCTTGCATCCTGACCATTCCACTGTCCTCTCTCTCATTCACGCATAGGTATTCCGTCTTGCTCCTACTGACTTTCATTCCTCTTTTCTCCAGTGCATACCTCCACCTCTCCAGGCTCTCCTCAACCTGCACCCTACTCTCGCTACAGATCACAATGTCATCCGCGAACATCATCGTCCATGGAGACTCCTGCCTGATCTTGTCCGTCAACCTGTCCATCACCATTGCAAACAAGAAAGGGCTAAGAGCCGATCCTTGATGTAATCCCACCCCACCTTGAACCCATCTGTCATTCCAACCGCACACCTCACCATTGTCACACTTCCCTCATACGTATCCTGCACCACTCCTATATACTTCTCTGCAACTCCTGACTTCCTCATACAATACCACACCTCCTCTCTCGGCACTCTGTCATAAGCTTTCTCTAAATCTACAAAGACACAATGCAACTCTTTCTGGCCTTCTCTATACTTCTCAATCAACATTCTCAAAGCAAACATCGCATCTGTGGTGCTCTTTCGTGGCATGAAACCATACTGCTGCTCGCTGATCGTCACCTCTCCTCTTAACCTAGCTTCTATTACTCTTTCCCAAATCTTCATGCTGTGGCTGATCAACTTTATACCTCTGTAGTTGTTACAGTTCTGCACGTCGCCCTTGTTCTTGAAAATCGGTACCAGTATGTTTCTTCTCCACTCCTCAGGCATCCTCTCACTTTCCAGGATTGTGTTAAACAATCTAGTTAAAAACTCCACTGCCATCTCTCCTAAACATCTCCATGCCTCCACAGGTATGTCATCAGGACCAACTGCCTTTCCATTCTTCATCCTCTTCATAGCTGCCCTCACTTCCTCCTTGCTAATCCGCTGAACTTCCTGATTCACTATCCCTACATCATCCAACCTTCTCTCTCTCTCATTTTCTTCATTCATCAGCCCCTCAAAGTATTCCTTCCACCTTCTTAGCACACTCTCCTCACTTGTCAGCACATTTCCATCTCTATCCTTGATCGCCCTAACTCGCTGCACATCCTTTGCAGCTTGGTCCCTCTGTCTAGCCAATCGGTACAAGTCCTTTTCTCCTTCCTTAGTGTCTAATCTGTCATACAACTCACCATACGCCTTTTCCTTTGCCTTTGCCACCTCTCTCTTTGCTTTACGCTGCATCTCCTTGTACTCCTGTCTACTTTCTTCATCTCTCTGACTATCCCACTTCTTCTTTGCCAACCTTTTCCTCTGTATAATTCGCTGTACTTCCTCATTCCACCACCAAGTCTCCTTGTCTTCCTTCCTCTGTCCTGATGACACACCAAGTACCTTCCTAGCTGTCTCCCTCACTATTTCTGCAGTGGTTTTCCAGCCATCTGGCAACTCTTCACTACCACCCAGTGCCTGTCTTAACTCCTGCCTGAACTCCACACAACAGTCTTCCTTCTTCAACTTCCACCATTTGATCTTCGGCTGTGTCTTCACTCGCTTCCTCTTCTTGGTCTCCAAAGTCATCCTACAGACCACCATCCGATGCTGCCTAGCTACGCTCTCCCCTGTCACCACCTTGCAGTCTCCAATCCCTTTTAGATGGCGCCTTCTACATAAGATATAGTCCACCTGTGTGCACTTTCCTCCACTCTTGTACGTCACCCTGTGTTCCTCCCTCTTCTTGAAATATGTATTCACCACAGCCATTTCCATCCTTTTCGCAAAATCGACCACCATCTGTCCTTCCACATTTCTCTTCTTGACTCCATACCTTCCCATCACCTCCTCATCACCTCTGTTCCCTTCACCAACATGTCCATTGAAGTCCGCTCCAATCACCACTCTCTCCTCCTTGGGTACCCTCTCCACCATGTCGTCCAACTCATTCCAGAATTCTTCTTTTTCATCCATCTCACACCCAACTTGCGGGGCATATGCGCTGATAGCATTCAGCAATAAACCTTCAATTTCCAGCTTCATACTCATCACTCTGTCTGACACTCTCTTCACCTCCAGCACGCTCTTGACATACTCTTCCTTCAGAATTACCCCTCCCCCATTTCTCCTCCCATTCACACCATGGTAGAAGAGTTTGAACCCACCTCCGATACTCCTGGCCTTACTCCCCTTCCACCTGGTCTCTTGCACACACAGTATGCCTACCTTTCTTCTTTCCATCATGTCAGCCAGCTCTCTCCCTTTACCAGTCATAGTGTCAACATTCAAAGTTCCAACTCTCACCTCCACATGCCTACCCTTCCTCCTCTCTAGCTGCCTCTGGACATGCTTTCCCCCTCTCCTTCTCCTTCGCCCAACAGTAGCATAGTTTCCACCGACACCCTGCTGGTTAACAGTACCGGTGGCGGTCGTTGGTAACCCGGGCCTCGACCGATCCGGTATGTAAGTCTTATTTATGATCCGCATATTTGATGCAAATATTTTACGCCGGATGCCCTTCCTGACGCAACCCTCCCCATTTGTCCGGGCTTGGGACCGGCACTAAGGATGCACTGGCTTGTGCATCCTCAGTGGCTGGGTTACCGTTTTTTTACTACTTTAGAATAAATACCATCATTCATTTTATATAATGAAAACCGTGATGGTCAAACAAATTTTAAGTCTTTAAATAAGGGCCTCTTCACCCAGTAGGTGAAACAATGGGTGGTTTGTTGCCTAATGCAAGCATCGGAGAAGGGGAAGAATACCGGGTGGGGATCTGCATTCTACTGAGCGCAGTCTTCAAGTTGTTTTTGTGTTTTTGTTGTTGTGTCATGTGGTGTGTGTGTGTGTGTGTGTGTGTGTGTGTGTGTGTGTGTGTGTGTGTGTGTGTGTGTGTGTGTGTGTGTGTGTGTGTGCGTGCAGTCTGGTTGCTGAGTGACATAAAGGAAGACCTGATGGGGATGCTGCAATAGGTGCTATAATGCACAGTGGTGTGTGTTGTGATTGTTGAGGATTGGGGGTCTTGTTGGTATTGATCCAGTAGTGCTTATAATGTGTGATAGTGTATTTTTTTGTGTGGCTGTGCTGGCTGTATTGGCACCCATATGAGCAATGTGTGTGCGTGTGTGTGTGTGTCTGTGTGTGTGTGGGGGGGGCAGTTCGTTACTGAAGGCCCTGACTGAAACCCCACGGAATGCTACTGGAGACAAACAATAATGAGCTCCGCTTATCTGAAGATTTGCTCAATCAAGTGAAGCCTAAACTCCAAGCCTCAAAGGCCGAGGTCCTTTCTTCCATTTTAGTAGTGATTCTGTTGTCATCTGCAGAGGGGTAGTTTTGTTACTGAAGGCCCTGACTGAAAAACCACGGTACGCTGCTGTTGATTAGTCAAAAACATGATCCAGATGAGCTAACACTGGCTCAGTTTAACCAGTACAAAGCCTTTATTTCACCTTGTCAGTTTTAAGCATCCAGTCAGGATATGATGTAAATAATATGTAATGCCGGCTACCAGGATATGATGTAAATAGTATGTAATGCCGGCTACCAGGCTATGATGTAAATAATATGTAATGCCGGCTACCAGGCTATGATGTAAATAATATGTAATGCCAGCTACCAGGATATTATATAAATAAGATGTAATGCCGGCTACCAGGATATGATGTAAATAATATGTAATGCCGGCTACCAGGATATGATGTAAATAATATGTAATGCCGGCTACCAGGATATGATGTAAATAATATGTAATGCCAGCTACCAGGATATGATGTAAATAGTATGTAATGCCGGCTACCAGGATATGATGTAAATAATATGTAATGCCGGCTACCAGGATATGATGTAAATAATATGTAATGCCGGCTACCAGGATATGATGTAAATAAGATGTAATGCCGGCTACCAGGATATGATGTAAATAAGATGTAATGCCGGCTACCAGGATATGATGTAAATAATATGTAATGCCGGCTACCAGGATATGATGTAAATAATATGTAATGCCGGCTACCAGGATATGATGTAAATGATATGTAATGCCAGCTACCAGGATATTATATAAATAATATGTAATGCCGGCTACCAGGATATGATGTAAATAATATGTAATGCCGGCTACCAGGATATGATGTAAATAATATGTAATGCCGGCTACCAGGATATGATGTAAATAATATGTAATGCCGGCTACCAGGATATGATGTAAATAAGATGTAATGCCGGCTACCAGGATATGATGTAAATAATATGTAATGCTGGCTACCAGGATATGATGTAAATAGTACGTGACATTGGCTACACAATTGAAAATTTGCAGTTAGATCCACATTACAAACTTTACACAATTATTCTATATCGTTTGTCTCACAACAAAGTCACACAACAGTTGTATTTCACATATGACATGATTTTTACTTGTTATGACAATATAACTTACATAGTGAGGGTGCCAGGACCAAAACCGCTCCCAATACAGTGCTAAGTTATGAAGCCTGGTTAGTTCCATGGCTGTAAACAGAGGAACCTGGGGAGAGAAATATTGGAGAAGCTTCGGTGCTCTGATCCAGTCTGGCTTTGGGATGGACATCAGCAGAGTTTTTCTCTTTGCCTTTCTTCGTCTGACTGTCCTCAGCTCTATTAACTCTACTGACTGGCTATTTTCTTTTTTCTAATTAAAGCCCCCCCCCCAATCCAGAGCATGTACGTTTCTCTCTCAATACTGGTATGGCATTTGGTTATGTCTGAGTCTTGATATCTTTCTCTGTTCTCTTCTACCCCTCCTCCCCCCGGTTCAAGTTCAACTTTATTTTCATGTGCAGAACACAATAACACATCAATGTAAGGTGCATATTGTTGATGGGCATGTCAGCTGTTCAGCAACCTCACTGCCTGTGGAAATAAACTATTACTGAGACAGGTGATGTCTTGTTTTTATTTTTATTTTTTTAGGTAGAAGGAGCGAGAACAGAACATAAGTGTGATGGCTGGTGTCCTTAATGATGTTTTGGGCTTTTATTTTGCAGTGAGTGGTGTACATATTATGAAGTTGTGGTAGTTTCATGCCAATGTTTTTTGCTGCTGTCTTTACAGTCCTTTGAAGCAGTCTGCAGTCCTGAGCAATCAGGTTGGCAAACCACACTGTGATACAGCCTGTCAAGACACGCTCCATGGTACTGCCATAAAAGTTCATAAGGGTTTTGGGACACATGCCAAAATCATTGGGACACCTCAGAAAATGCAGTCTGCTTTTCCTTCTTTATGATGTGATTGGTGTTGAGATGCAATTTGAGGATGTTTGTGATGTTTAAACTGAGAAATCTAAAACTGTCCGCGATTTCAACAGATGACACATTGATGGAAAGAGGAATGTCATTTTATCTGATTTTTCTAAAGTTAAGGATGATTTATTTTGTCTTATTGACATTTAGAGAGAGTTTGCTATCATGTCACCATATGGTTAAATCTTCCACTTCCCTCCTATAAGCCCTTTCATCATTGTTGCTTATTGCTGCAATCACTGTGGTGTCATCTGCAAATTCACTGATGCTGTTGTTGTCTCATTTGACTACACAGTTGTGTGTAAACAGACTGTGTGTAAACAACAGGGGGCTGAGACAGCAGCCTTGAGGTTTGCCGGTCCTAAGACCTAATGTGAATGAGTATGTTTTATCTATTGTCACAGTCTGGGGCCTGCCTGTCAGGAAATCAAATACCCAATCACAGATAGAGTTGCCCAGATCAAGAACCCTAAGTTTCAACACCAGTTTGTATGTTACAATTGTATTAAAAGTAGAGCTGTAATCAATAAACAACATTCTGATATAGATTTTTTTTCTTTTCAAGGTATACTAAAGTAGTATGCAGAGCAAGTGAGTGAGCGTCATCTACAGATCTATTGGAACAGTAGGCAAACTGGGTCAAGGGTAGTAAGAATGTTACATTTCATATATCATATTTCCAATCTTTCCAGACCCCTCATAATAACAGAGGTCAAAGCAACAGGTCAATAATCATTAAGGCAAAATACCTCTGTTTTCTTATGTACAGGCACAATGGTGGTTTACTTAAAACACAGTGGAACCACACAAAATGGTTAAAAATGTCAGTAAACAACCTGAGATAGGTGAGTGTAGCATGCCTTGAGGACACGGGGAGGGATGTCGTCTGGACCTGTAGCTTTCCAAACCTTAACCTTTTTAAAACTTTTACTCACATCAGCCTCTGTCACCTGTAGATTGACTTTATCGGGTGGGCACTGTGCTGCTGTCACTGGGTCCAATTTGTGAGCTTCACAGCAGGCATAAGTTGTTAAGCTCATCCGGGAGAGAGGCGGAGGTGGTGATAGCCACACTGGGTTCAGGATTTATTGTCTGTAATTACATGCAGCCCCTTCCACGTGTTCCACGAGTCACGGCCGCTGCAGGAATTTTCCAGTTTTTCCCTATAATGTCTTTTAGCGAATTTGATGTCTCTCCTTAAGTCAACCTGGATTTTGTAGTATTCCTTGTCCATCGGTTTAAAAACATTGGTATTCTCCCTAAAACTTAGGCAAATGACACTCTTAATCCAGGGCTTCTGGTTGGGATAGGGGTGAGTACTCCATACTAGAATACAGTTTTCCACACAGACTCCTAACATACCCAGGCACCGGTTCAGCATACTCAAACTTGAGACTGAATCCTTAAAGACTGACCTGTCAGTTGATTCAAAACATACCTGAAGTTTGGATTTGTGTTCTGTAGTCCAGCAATGTGCCGTTCTCACAGAGGGCTGTGCACACTTCACTTTCTGATTGTAGACAGGAAGCAAGAGCACTGACAGCTGGTCACATTTCTCAAAGTGAGGTCGTGGGATAGACCAGATAAGCTGCCTGAACCATGGAGTAACTGGTTGAGAGTCTCATTACTTCTCTTTGGGCAGGTGACATGACATGATGGTAGCACAGATTTTGTTAAAGTTCCCACCACAATTGAAATGGCCTCAGGGTGGAAGTTGTACTGCCTGCTAACGGTGCCATATAGTTTGTCCAGGGCCGCTGCAGCAGTAGCTTATGGCAGTATGTAGACAACAGTTAACAACACGTAGGGGAATCCCCCTTATTGTTAGTTGTTCCAACACTGGCGAACAGGATGTATAGAAACTATTTCCACATTAGCGCACCATGAATTTTAACAAAGAAGCATACACCACCTCTCTTTACCTTGCCATTAGTCATCATGGAATGGTCCATGCAGTGCACAGAAAAACCCTGCGGTGTATTAGCACCCAGCAAATGTTCTGTAAAGCAGAACACACAACAGTCCTTTACGCCCCTTTGAGAGCTTAGTTGGCAATGAAATTTGCCCAGGTTGTTGTCGAGGGACTGGACGTTAGGCAGCATTATGCTGGAAATCGGGGGGCCGTGTAGCACGCCATTGTAGCCTCCACTCATTTAGGCCCAGCCAGCGGCGTGTGCGGGAACTGGAAATAAACCTCTAATGGGGGGGGGGGGTGCAAACACAAACCGTGTTAAACCATGGCATATTTAACGTTCCTTTAATAAGTACTCACATTTTAAACGAAAGGCATTGTAGTGCATTAGTATAATATGGCATTATTAATAGAATTTGTATACTAATGCCATCTGCTGGGTGGGTTAGATAGAGAACTGCCTATAACCTGGCTTTTTGTTGGGAATGTTGAGTGAGTTAGGCCTAATTTGTGTTATGATAATACTTCAGATCAGATTGTGTATGAAATATATATACGTTTTACACATTTAAACGTTTTTTCCTTTTCTCCATGATTACTGCCAGTCATGGGGAGGGGACAACCGCCCACCCCCCTTGCCACAATGAGTGCACGCCGCTAGCCCTAGTGTTGTCTGCGGCCATTACTCCATGGTGGTACCTGTTTGGGCCCTGTGATGACCTGGCGGCCTGTCCAGGGTGTCTTCCTGCCTGCCGCCCAATGACTGCTGGAATAGGCTCCAGCACCCCCGTGAACCTGAGAGCAGGATACGCGGTTCAGATAACGGATGGATGGATGGTACCTGTTTGTTGTAGGTAATCTCTCTCGGCAAGTTGGGAATGTCCAGTAAAGTCCGGCCGTTATAGGTAATCGTGCAATACGTCTTTTCTGCAAAAAAGTGACACACAACAAAAACAAACAACAAAGCGAGAGCAGACCGTGGCGAGTCGCTCAAGTACGGCGCCGTCTTGGGTCTCATCACGGGTTTCTGTGTACATTTTTTGGGTCAATTCACGAGCTGCATGTTTTCCTCAGCTTTCTCTAAAAAAAATGACAAGGTCGTTGGCTGCCATGGGAGTAGAGGTGAGAAAACGGAGAGACGGAGATAGAGAGAGAGAGAGAGAGGGAAAGAGAAGGAAACGGGCGGGGGGGGGGTGCAGAGAGAGATGAGGAGACTCGGGTGTGATATGTGTGAGTGTATTCCCTCCAGAGGTTACGGGAGGCCTGGCAGATCCGCATTATCAATGTTATTCAACCTCCCCATGCGCATTACAGGAATGCACGACTGGTGATCCAACACATGACATCCAGTGTTAACATTTAATGGATGCCAGGCGGCCCTCCTTTCTCACTTCCCTTCTTTCTTCCCGGGTACGACTCCCCCTTGTTTCCTGTCCTTCTTTCGCCCTTTTGCAGTGTGCTCCCCCCCCCTTTCTGTCTGTCTCTTCTTCTCTTCCCCCGTCTTTCCGGCTCTTTTGCTCACTCTCTTCATCGCCCAACCCCACCCACCCCACCCACCACATTTGTGCACAGGGGAAGAAAATGGTGTTCCTGGCATGTTGCCATACCTGACACTCCAGCTTTAATCTGATTAATGTTTTTAATTTATATAAGTGAAAGGTGAGGGAGGGGGAGAGTAAAATAGACATTGCATACACACACACACACACACACACACACACACACACACACACACACACACACACACACACACACACACTTCACAATTTCAGGCTCTATGTTACTTGGTTGAAAGGCCTGAGAGGAGGAGGAGGATGAGGAGGATGGGGAGGAGGGGAAAGGGAGGGAAGTGCATATTTCTGTGAGACAGAAATAAGGAAAGAGAGTTGAAATAGGACAGAAGAGGAGGAGAGCAAGGAGAAGAATGAGGAGATGCAAGGGGGGTTGACGGGATTTAAGAGGGATATGAGAGGAAGGCAGGCTAGCGTGAGAGAACAGGAAGAGCAGAGAAGGGGTGAAGGAGTAAAAAAAGATGGCGAGGGAAGAAGGAAGGAAGGAGGAGGAGAAAGTAAAAGAGAGAGGGAAAGAAAAATGAGGTGATAATTATTAGAGATGAGGAATGATGAAAAGGCCAGCTCGGGACAGTCTAATTGGAAAACCCTGCCTTTTTATTTCAAACTATTCATCATAATACATTTAAAAAAAATCAAATCTACATGAAATTTCCCCAAAAAGATGAATAAGTAATATCCAGAAGTTCTGCTGCTGAAGTCGAAATGGAATTTATTTATTTTGGATGGAAATCCATTTATTTTGTGTTTGGTTTCCAATTAAGATTTTCACATAGTGTGATGTGGAGGGCACTGTTCGGGTAAGGTTAGGGTTAATAAGGGCGAGGGAATGAATGTAGAAATGAATAGAGAAAAGCACTGTGTATGTGTGTGGGGGGGGGGGTCAAAGGTGCGAGTGATATTGAGGTTTGAATCCGGCCTTCAATCCTGGAGAGCTACTCACCGGGTGGTTTGCAAAGTGTTTTCTTCTCTCACTTGTCTTTTGTCTCTCTCTCTGAATGGCGTCTTCTCCTTTCTCTTTTTCTGTGTGTGAATGGTGTCATGTGAGTCTCCCTTGTGTGCATGTGCGGTCAGTTCTTCTCCTGGGTCTCCGTGGTGATGGTGGTCGACGCTGCTTGGCATCCCCCTCATCACATTTACTTTTTATATATCTTATAAATCCATATATATATATAAAATTTTATGTATGTATTTATGTATTCATTCATTTATTTATTTATGTATTTATTTATTTATTTATTTATTACATGGTGATAGTGGTCATGTGGATTGAGTCCTGGGCCGTTCCGGTGGCGTCTGGACACTGCTTGACATCCTCTTCATCATACTCTTCATAAATGTTATAAGTCCATTATAGTTCTGTTTTTCCTGTTTCAGTGTTGCATTGTGTTAATTGTGCAAACACAACATCCATTGCACGCTGTCCGTCTTGGGAGAGAGATCCCTCCTCTGTTGCTCTCCCTGAGGTTTCTTCCTATTTTTTCTCCCTGTTAAAGGATTTTTTTCTTTTTTTTTTTAGGGAGTTCTTCCTTATCCGTTGCTGTAAAGCCCACTGAGGCAAATTTGTAATTTGTGATATTGGGCTATACAAATAAGATTGACTTGACTTGATGTTTTGCTTGCTCTGACCAACTAAGCAATTCGCAGCAGAGAGGGTTGGTTTAATCACTGCTTTATTAGAATCAGGTGGTTCGCTAAATTGGTTGGGAGTAAACCCTTTTGGAGAACAAAGCAGGAATGGGCATCTAGGCCCAAATGGGCCCAGTGAGGTCAACCACAACATTAACAGGGCATGAAGTGGGCCAACAGTGGGTTGCCCTCACTAAATGTGGGCAAGCTGAGGCTGCCCATAAGGGGCCAGTGGTTGGGGGCCAACAGTTGCCAAGGAGCAAATTTTTGGTTGCCCCATGTGGGCAACCCTTGATGGGCCAGTTTTTAAAAAAATATATAATTTATAAATGTATTTCTAGTTTTTTTCCCCCCTTATCCCACCCGATTAACCCAGTGGCATATGACCGGAACACTTGTGGAATAACTCCCCCGGCTCACGTTTCCACAGGAAGGAGATAGTCGTAACACCAGCTTCCTTCAGACTCATGTCAGCTGCTCTCGCTATGTTACACGCTGAAGCCTCGCATGGATTGCATCACATTCAGGCCGCGAAGGAGACGGAGAGAGAATCCTTTCGGTTGCCTGGCTGCAGGCGGGGGCCAGAGGGGGTCGCTGGAGAACAACGAGTCCCCGAACACTACACCGATCTACACCCACTATCCCTCGGGTAAGGGGGGCCTAATGAAGGCCTTAACCCGTGGACGCTCTGGCCGTGACCGGTTACGGTGAGTCTGGGATATGAACCTGTATGGGCCGGTTTTTTTGCCCAAAGTGGGCCAACATAGGCCCAAGTACGTGGTTGTGCTTGCTGGGCAGAGACTTTGTTGGTAGGCAGAAAACGCACAATCACACACACACACGCACACACACACACACACACACACACACACACTCACACACACAAACCAAACTAGCCATGGCTGAATGAATCACTTCTAGGAAGGTGGAGAAAATAGGGAACAAAGGGAGGAAGGACAGGGAGCATTACTGAATGGACAGACGATCATTGGAGGTTGGCGTCGCTGTGATCGAAATCTCATCAAGACATGAGCCTGTGAACTCTCCTCCTAATGGGTCCCAGTTCCACGGCGAGGCAGAGTTTATGTTTCTTACGATTTATCACCCAGCCGGCTCATTGTTCAAGCGATGCTGTGAAGGACGCGGCTCGCTGCTGCAGCTCTGCAGGGGAGGCACAGTGATGGACAGCCAACCCTTCTTATAAGGCATCCACAAACAAAATCCATCACATGATCACACAGGCCTATGAAGGGTCAAATATCTCTCTGATGAATACTCTTATTTTGAAAGATTCATATTTCCGGACCTGGTTCGCTCACCCGTTTCTCCACACGCTTCCCTCCATCCCAGCGCCAATGTAAAGATGACATGTTTATTGTCTTAGCAGTAAGTGGATGGGTTTAGCATTGTGCTAAATAATGGTTTAGAGCCCTATATACTACAAGTATGAGGTCAAAACTCAGCATAAAGGTAGGACCGGGGTGCTTTATGAGGCAGATTTGCCAAAGTGTTGGGTGGGGTAAAAAAAAAAAGTAAGAGGGCAAACTGAATTTAGAAAAAAAGGTGCTATTGTAAAAGACCTGATCCCAAAGTAAGGGCCCTCACATCACTCCTGTCTTCAAGTCTTACAGGTTTCCCAGTCAGGTAGATTTGAAAAGATGGAGCTCAAAATACCTTTGCTGATATTCAAATCCCCCTGTGGATTCGCTCCCAAATATATTAAAGAGATCTTAAATGTGTGTTGTTCAACCTTCCTAACATAAGCACCGAGACTAATACTGACGCATCGTTTAGCTGCCATGGACCAGGACATCTGAAGGGTTTCTCATTAGACCCGGGGGACATCTGCTGTCAATCAGCTTAACTTTTCAAATGGCGATTAAAAACTTTAGAAGTAGTTATAGATGTAGAAGTGTTAATTACTTTTTTCTCATATCCTCTATAAACTAGTTTTACTTAGGTTGTTTTCATCATAACATAATATATATATATATATATATATATATATATATATATATATATGTGTGTGTGTGTGTGTGTGTGTGTGTGTGTGTATATATAAAACAGAAATGGACATTTAGTTGCAAGGTGATATCATTATTAAAAAAAATTGTGTATCCCCATGAACAACATTACGACAGAATCAGGTGTACAATCACATAACCAGGTGTACTTAAAATACCCCCCCCATTTTTCTCCCCAATTAGAGCAATCCCGGTCACTGCTCCATCCCCTCTGCCGATCCTGGGAGGGCTGCAGACTACCACATGCCTCCTCTGATACACGTGGAGTCACCAGCCACTTCTTTTCACCTGACAGTGAGGAGTTTTGTCAGGGGCACGTAAGTGCGTGGGAGGATCCCGCTATACCCCCACAGTTCCCTCTCCCCCCTGAACAGGCGCCCCGACCGACAAGAGGAGGCGCTAGTGCAGCGACCAGGACACATACCCATATCCGGCTTCCCACCCGCAGACACGGCCAATTGTGTCTTAAGACACAGCCAATCAAGCCGGAGGTGACACAGGGATTTGAACCAGCGATCCCCGTGTCGGTAGGCAACGGAATAGACCGCCACGTTACCCAGATGCCCCAAAAGAAAGAAAGAAAGAAAAAAATGATAATGATAATTTTGTTTCATGTTACAAACAACCCACGCGGTTGTGGACTCTGTGTGTTTCTTGTTTCTGTACAGTATTTCATTTTGCCATGGCAGTACTAGAGGAACATGGCAGTACTAGAGGAACATGGTAGTACTAGAGGAGCATGGCAGTACTAGAGGAACATGGCAGTATTAGGAGAACATGGTAGTACTAGAGGAACATGGTAGTACTAGAGGAACATGGCAGTACTAGGGGAACATGGTAGTGCTAGGAGAACATGGTAGTACTAGAGGAACATGGCAGTACTAGGGGAACATGGTAGTACTAGGAGAACACGGTAGTACTAGAGGAACATGGCAGTACTAGGAGAACATGGCAGTACTAAGAGAACACGGCAGTACTAGAGGAACATGGTAGTACAAAAGGAACATGGCAGTACTACAGGAACATTGCAGTACTAGGAGAACATGGTAGTACTAGGATAGCATGGTAGTACGAGAGGAACATGGTAGTACTAGAGGAACATGGCAGTACTAGAGGAACATGGCAGTACTAGGAGAACATGGTAGTACTAGGAGAACATGGTAGTACTAGAGGAACATGGCAGTACTAGAGTAACATGGTATTACTAGAGGAACATGGCAGTACTAGGAGAACATGGTAGTACTAGGAGAACACGGTAGTACTAGAGGAACATGGAAGTACTAGAGGAACATGGCAGTACTAGAGGAACATGGTAGTACCAAAGGAACATGGCAGTACTACAGGAACATTGCAGTACTAGGAGAACATGGTAGTACTAGGATAACATGGTAGTAATAGAGGAACATGGTAGTACTAGAGGAACATTGCAGTACTAGAGGAACACGGTAGTACTAGAGGAACATGGTAGTACTAGGAGAACATGGTAGTACTAGAGGAACATGGCAGTACTAGAGGAACATCGTATTACTAGAGGAACATGGCAGTACTAGGAGAACATGGTAGTACTAGGAGAACACGGTAGTACTATAGGAACATGGCAGTACTAGAGGAACATGGCAGTACCAGAGGAACATGGTAGTACTAAAGGAACATGACAGTACTACAGGAACATTGCAGTACTAGGAGAACATGGTAGTACTAGGATAGCATGGTAGTAATAGAGGAACATGGTAGTACTAGAGGAACATGGCAGTACTAGAGGAACACGGTAGTACTAGAGGAACATGGTAGTACTAGAGGAGCATGCATGTCATGAATAGCAACAACAATATAAAGGAAGCCATTGAAACTCCAGCTTTCAGCTTTCTTTCTATCAGTTTGGTATTGATTGAGTGCTTAGTGACTTAATTAATTTATTTGTTTCCCAGTTAGTCATGCAGGCAAAAAAAAAAATATATATATATATATATATATATATATATATATATATATATATATATATATATATATATATATTCTGGTCTAAAATCATTGATAGTGATTAAGTCAGCAAACATTACTATACACGTACATATAAGCTTCACTTTTGCAACAGCACATTGTATTGAAAAACATATGTGGCATGTATTGTTCCATGATACAGTAGCTGAAACAATGTCACACATTCATATTAGTACATTTTATTTATTATTTTTGTTTAGCTCAGAACAGCCCTGATGTGAAGACGCTTCACAACCTGGCTGAGAATGACACAAATTCTTCCAAAACTAGTTGCATCTCAGCCGTTGAAGGCCATCTTTACTGATAACCACAGAGGCTGAGAGATCCCTTTTTCTGAAGGCCTGACTGCAAAAAGAGAGAAGAGACGTCACCTTTTGAGACTGATCTCATTATTTCCGGACAACTTCTCTTGCTGGGTGTTTGTGGCTGTCATGAGAGCCCTCTCCTCCCTGCTGCAGTAAAGGTTGTGGCTGGATATATAGCTGCTTGGGTTTGATCACTAGTAAAACCCAGAAAAGGTGATTTCATGCAGTGCTATATGCAACTCTCAATACTGCTGCACAGTAATATTTCAATTAGTACTACTCTTATGTTTGGTATTAATTTTACTGTAAAACAGATAGTTCTACGTTTTATGTAATGTATGCATGTAAGTAAATCACAGCAATTATTCCTACCTCTTCTACAGTGTCTTCCAATATAATACTTACTGATAACAATACATAAAAAGTACAATGAAACAACAATAATGATGATGATGATGATAGTAATAATGATACAGATAATTATAATAATAATAATAATATTGATGATAATAATGATAATGATTATTATTATTATTATTTTCTTCCTTCGGCTTCCCCCATTAGGTGTCACCACAGCGGATCATCCATTTCCATCTCATCCTGTCCTCTGCATCTTCCTCTGTCACACCAGCCACCTGCATATCCTCCATCACCACATCCATAAATCCTCCTCTTCGGCCTTCCTCTTCTCCTCTTCCTTGACAGCTCCATATTCAGCATCCTTATCCCAATATACCCAGCATCTCTCCTCCACACATGTCAAAACCATCTCAATCTCGCCTCGCTTGCTTTGTCTCCAAACCGTCCAACCTGAGCTGTCTCTCTAATATACTCATTCCTAGTCCTGTCCTTCTTCATCACTCCCAATGAAAATGTTAGCATCTTCTCTCCAGTGCATACCTCCACCTCTCCAGGCTCTCCTCAACCTGCACCCTACTCGCTACAGATCACAATGTCATCCGCAACCATCATAGTCCATGAAGACTCCTGCCTCATCTTGTCCATCAACCTGTCCATCACAATTGCAAACAAGAAAGGGCTCAGAGCCGATCCTTGATGTAATCCCACCTCCACCTTTGCCCCATCTGTTGTTCCAACTGCACACCTCACCACTGTCAAAACTTCCCTCATACATATCCTGCACCACTACTACATACTTCTCTGCAACTCCCGACTTCCTCATACAATACCACACCTCCTCTCTCGGCACTCTGTCGTATGCTTTCTCTAAATCTATAAAGACACAATGTAACTCCTTCTTGCCTTCTCTATACTTCTCCATCAACATTCTCAAAGCAAACATCACATCTGTGGTTCACCACAGCCATTTCCATCCTTTTCACAAAATCCACCACCATCTGTCCTTCCACAGTCCTCTCCTTGACACCATACCTACCCCTCACCTCCTCATCACATTCTCCAACATGCCCATTAAACTCTGCCCCAATCACCACGCTCCTCCTTGGGTATACTCTCCACCACTTCATTCCACTCCCTCCAGAATCATTCTTTCTTCCATCTCACACCCAACTTGGGCGGCACATGAGCTGACAACATTCATCATCAAACCATTGATGTCCAGCTTCATACTCATCACTCTGTTTGACTCTCTCCTCACCCACAAAACACTCGATATACTCTTTCTTCAGTGTTAACCCAACCCAGCTTCTCCTCCCATCCACACCATGGTAGAAGAGTTTGAACCCATCGCCAATTCTCCTGGCCTTACCTCCTTCCACCTGATCTAATTATACTAATACTAATATTAATAATACTAATACCACTACTACTAATACTACTACTACTCCTACTACTACTACTACTACTACTACTAATAATAATAATAATAATGGCAATGGTACTACAACTATTAATTCTACTACTGCTGATGATAATACTAACAATTATAATAATAATAATAATAATAATACATATTATTCTATAATTTTCAGGATTCACTGACACTAGAGTATGAGAGCAGGAAGGATAGTGGAATAAAGATAAATAGTAGAAAATTGGTATTTTTAATTCCCTCAGGACAGTTTATGACAACTGGAGTGGACAGACAACAAAAAGCAGACTGGGGATTTGCTGTCAATTGGCCCAAATTTGACACGCCAAATTCGAACTGACACAACATTGTTTGTCGATCAACAAATCATTAATTGAAAAAAAAACAATCTGTTAATTTGTATTTTTTAGTTAGGCTAATATGTAAAACGATGAAATTAAATTTCCACGTTTTTCCTCCCCATGTTTGTGTGTACAGAAAGCAAAAACTCAAAGATGAATTATGATCACCTGGCACCTAATTTGACTTAATAGCCTGTTTGTATTATCAATATTATTAAATATATTGCAAAACAGTCAATAGTGTTTAAACACAGAGAACTAAATTAGAAGCAGCAGACTCCACAGGAGCACACGACAGTCACACCGCATATTCACACAAATCACTTGACTGAAGTAGTCCACCTTGATTATATGAATGATGTACTCTGCTCTAATTTAATTCACAGTCACACAACAACATTCGATAGTATACCTCTAATTGGATCTGTGGTGTTTCCTGCTCACTCCTCATCCATCCTTTCCCTTTCTTCTTCAGAGCCATATTCACACACACACACTCACACACACACACACACACACACACACACATATATATATATATATATATATATATATATGGCATTCAACAAATAGTTTTATTGCTGGGCTGGTGAGTAAATATTTTACACCTTCTAGGTTATAATTTGAAAAATAATTGATTTGATGAGTAGTCTAGAAGAAAATGATCAAATGTAATGTTTATTTTACCCATTTACAGTCAAAGTTGGTGACAATGTTTTAAAACATTATAGATAGTTTTAGCGTAAATGCCCCTAAACGTTTGTGCACTGAGTCTGACTAGTTAAATCTTGGAAATGGTCAAACCTGAAGTGGGGCTCCATCATTGATACCCCAAGGTCAACAAAAACATTTGTTCTCGTTCATTTAGCTAGTTCACACCATATAGCTGGTGGCACGGTGGCGCAGTGGTTAGCACGGTCACCTCACAGCAAGTAGGTCCTGGGCTCGAGCCCCGGGTTAGTCCAAGCTTGGGGGTGGTCCGGGGTCGTCCTCTGTGTGGAGTTTGCATGATCTCCCCATGTCTGCTTGGGTTTCCTCTGGGTGCTCCGGATTCCTCCCCCTGTCCAAAGACATGTAGGTCAGGTGACTCAGCCATACTAAATTGTCCCTAGTAGTCCATGGGCCAGACGATATTTCGGTACACTCAAGGTGGCAAAACTTATTTATAATTTTTGAAAGGATCCATGTCTGTAGATGATATTTTGGTATGATAACCATTCCTGAGTGGCAGCTGTATCACAGTTATCAGCTCATGAAGTTAACCACCCGCTAAACTAAATTGCATTTTAGACGCTGGTGCATATCCTGATTTAGCCTCATGGTCAGGACATTTTTCAATGTTCTATAATATTGTCTTTGGTATCATTTTAAAGGGGACCTTCTTAGCTTTCATTCAAGCCCTGTTGTGGATATTTCTCACAAATATAGAGGTCACTTGAGCTCTTCAACCCGTCAATAACACACATCTTTCTGCAATTTTCGCCTAAACTATATACTTTATTTTAGCCCTGTGGCATCTAGGAATATCAGGGACACAAAACACAAAAACTGGAATACTCACAGGACTGTCAAGATTCAGAAAATGTATAATATACCCATACTATTTCATTGTGTGAGGTGATTGTGAGCCTTAAATGAGAACTAGACCAAAGCCAGTTAGGTCACAAACTGGTCTCTATACATTTGTTTAAATACACAATCAAAATACATGATAAAAAGGTATACCATAGTGAGGTAATGAACTATTTTAATATTTTAAACAACATTGACATTTACATATACTTAGTCAATGATACATGTAATCCCATATCATTAGTGGGTATATGTAATGGTAATGGGTAGGGTAATGGGTATATGTGAATATGGTTACATTATTGTTATCAAGCTCTGGGTAACCAAGTCCAGAATCAACATTCTGTGCATCAATAGACTACTACCACAGTAATACCATCAGAATCATCACACTGTCATTCATCAAACTGCTCGTTTCTCTCATCATCTGACTCCCCAAGTTCAAAGTCCAGTTCTGGACCATCCTGCTGTTTTTGGTTACTGCAGGTCTGTAACCTGCACATGTCTGTGCATGGAAGTCCATTTGACAGGCACATGCAGCTTGGCATTTTGCATGAATGCACACACTTGCATGTTAGCATTTCCAAGACCACATCTGGTGCAGGTGGGGAGCGCATCCAGTAAATGGCCAGCTTGCCTTCATCGTCTGTCCATCCATACTCAGTAGGGCTTGGCACCACAGGGTTAGCCTGCAGACAGCACTTCCATATTGCTGCCTGATAGTTGGCTCGTTGAACATGCATAAAGAGACAGTCTCTACATGGTGGCAGCTGGCTGGACTCAACCTCTCCCCTTTTGGTGCAGAAGAGCTGGTAACGCAGTTTGTTCACCTCAGCAATGCTGCTATTAGCAACATACATCCGACAGGTGAACTGCTCAATTTTCTGGAACAGCTCATCACTCACATTCCATGTCTGTCCCAGTTGACTAAAAGTCTCTTGGCAGGAAGTGTGCTTTCTCACTATCTTCAGGGCATTCAGCTTCCCTCGACCAGCGAATGCACTGACAGTGTCACAGCCTGTGAAGGCATGTAAGCCAATTAGGCTGTCACAGATGCTGTCTCCAAGTGAACTTGCCAGTTTGGTGATGTCGACAAACCGTGTGCGGTTCTGAGTCCCACACTTCTGGTAGATGGGACAGGTGATGTCCTTCTGGAAGCCAAGACAAAGCACCATGACATCAGTGTCCTCAGCTGTGATGATAACTGACTTTGAGCCCGCATTTGCTGCATGCAATGCATGCAGGAGCAGACGGGTGTCAGCTTCTTCATGTGTGGAGTGCAGTTCTGCTGCTTCCTCACACCCATCTTCTGTCAACTTGTAGCAGGTTTCCTCACAGGTCATGTACAACACCTTGCCATGCAGCATAGCTCTGTATCGTGGGAGTTTCCACTCTTCCACCAGAAACTTGATGAGACTGGTCTTGTTGGAGGAACTGCACAGAAATTTTCTCCACTGCTGGACGTGGTGTCCCCCTGCAAGATTCTTGTACTGGAGAGTGATGTCTCCACCCCGGTTCAGTCGTTCAGCATCTTTGATCGAAGTCTGGTGATAGACATCAAAAACAACATCAATCCTCCCACTCTGTGCTCCCTCATGGAGGACCTGGGTCAAGGCTGACTCTGCCACCTGTGCAAAGGTTTTGTTGTTGCCATTCATTTTTTGGACCAGGCTCATCCCATCAATGATGGAAGTAGATGGGATTGGGATGTCTTCTGCAGGAGATACATTATTTTCAAGCTCTCTGGCAAGTGCAGCCTTGTTTGTTTTTCGTAAGGACCCATCAGCATTTGCCAGTGCCCATGGTAGTGGGCCCAATGGGTAGGCAAGGATATCCTTCAGATTCACCTTCCTGCTTTCAGCCACCAGGATCATGTGACTGAAAAGGTTTCTATCTGCCTTCAGAACCACATCCTGTGCTTTCTTTCCATGAGCTTGTTTTGTGCTGACATTGGAGAATGTTTTCAGACTTTGCTTGGTCATCTTGACATGGAATTTCACAGGTGGTGGGTCTGCATCTAACCTTGTTTGCTGGAATGCTTGGTAGGCCTCTTCTCCTTTCTCAGGAGCTCTCAAGAGATCTATGGTCACATCAGGTGGAGCCATGTTGCCAGTGGAGAGGCTAACCAAATCAATCTCATCAGGGGACATAGGATTGAGCCAGTTATTCTCCATAAGGTCCATGAGAGACTGGACATCTGCTTCATCTCTCTTGATCCTTGGACTCTGTAGATCTGGATGAGACCATTTGCACCTGCCTTGACCTGTCAGGTCTCTCAGCTGTCTGAGGTACATGCTTCTATACTCAGCTGTGAGATAATATTTGGTCACAGCTCCTGGCTTCAAGCTGAATCCCTTTGTCCCTCCAGCTGTTTGGGTGTCTTTGTTCACCGTTTCTTCTATAGCTTGGTCAACAGGGATTCGGCCAAAGGAATTGGTGGAGCCCAGTTGGACTGAGAAGCCTCCTTCCATGAATTCTGTGTACACATCTGGGTGTGTGATGGGCAGCTCAGACATCTGGGCGTAGTAGTAGGGGAGGTAGCGTGCATAATTCATCCTGTCATAAGCAAAGCACCAAGGGATCATTGCTCGAATGCTAGCCAAGTGTAGCATCCAGTCTCCCTCTCTGGATGCTCGGATGAGCCCCAACAAGATTTCAACCATGTCCAAATAGGACATCCAGAAGTTCGAGAGGCTGCCGTTTCCACCTCTAAGGAACTCACGGTAGACTTCAAATAGATCCATGATGCGTGTACAAGAGCTGTTCTCGAGGACCTCCTTCAAAGCATGTTGTGAGACTTCTTTCCCAAGGCTGTCAATGGTCTTCAGTGTCTCATTCAGGTGAACCATGTCATTCATGTGAGTTTCTTCCAACCAGGACAGGAAACCATTCAAGGTCAGTCGCATGAGAGCCTCATACCGGAGCTTGTGTAGTCGCACTGCCCTGTTGTACTTGCGGCCATCCATAACACCAGCAATTGAGCCTTCTGGAATCATGCCAGACTCAATGCAGAGGTCTTTGAGTCCAGCATCTTGGAAACGCTTTCCTATTATTGCCAGCAGTGTGCAGATGGTGTGGAATACCCCAAGCCTAACGATGATATCATGGAACTTGTCATGGTGTTTCCATGTGAACTCGACAGCCTTCGCATACAGGGCTGGTCAAAGACACAGACAATCTTCCTCAGGCCTAAGCACTGCATGATGCTCAGTGACTGGTTAAGCACCTCGTTGACAGTAGACATTTGTGTCGCTGGAGCATTGATGGTAGGCAGATAGCCTATATTGTCGGGGATGACCGTCATCTCTCCTCGAGTCAGGATGTTGAAGCCTGTCCAGCTGCTGACTGACTGTTCTTCTTGTTGTGACATGCGTGCTAGGACCCAAAGAAGGTTTTTCTCTCTGGCAAGCTTAGTATTGGCTGCAGTATCGGCATCTGACTTTTTGCTTTGTGGTGGCCCTACCCGTTGTCCAGCATTGTAAGTTGGTAACATTGGTGGGGGTCCATCAATGCTTCTCTTCTTTGTTTTGGGAACAGTGGGCATGGGTTGGACAGGAAGTGGGTTGACTGGCTTTGCTTGCACAGCAATCCCATTGACTCTGTGAGATGTTCCCTCACCACTGACAGTTTCTTCAAGACGGTCGATATTGTCCCAGGCTAAAGTTGTGAATATGCCAGGATGGATGTTAGCTGGAAGGGCAATGCCACTCCCTGATGATGAGAGTTTCTGGAGACACAGGGCATTGTTGATCTCTTCCATCTGTGAATAGGACACACTGTGACCAAGTCGGTTGAGGATGTTTATCAACTCTACATTTCCTGTCAACGATTTGACACTGAATGGCAGAACAATGTGCTTGGAAGGCTTGGTATTTCCACATGTCACTGCATATACTATGTCATGGCCAAATGACTGCAGAAGGCACTGCACTCTCTGGGATGCATGATCAGGATCATTTGAGCCTGTGAGTAGAGAGTACAGGAAGATAATGAGCGACTCTGGAATGGTAGGACATTCTGCTTCTGGTTTGACTTCAGGCGGCTAGGTTTGAGGAACATCTTGACTTTTAATGTCTGCTCTCAATTTGATGGCTGCTTTGGCTATACCATCTTGTGCACTGACACTTTTCAGGGTCTGCAGCTCCCTTTTGAGAGACTGATTTTCTTTGGCAAGTTCCCTCATGGACAAGTTATCGGGATAGAGGAGGAATTTTCCTTTCTCATCAGGGAATATCTGCAAGGCTCCAGCAAACTCACTCTCCAGGTTTCGCCTTATGTGCTTCTTGGTTGATTCCTTGACTTGGGCAATGCCTTGGGAGTTCATTGAAGCTACCAGTCTAGAAGAGAGATCAGTCATTGTCATCACTTGAGGATTGCCAAAAAGCTCCATCCTGATGACGAGGAACAGCTCATTGTATGCCTTATTCACAGCAGCTTCATACTGGGCTGCAGCATCATCATCTTCATTGCTGGCAACATCTCCTTTGGAAACCTCTTCTTTGGTGTAAAGTCTATAGCATGACCTGTGGTAGTGCCCTTCAGCAGAATCCTGCTGCTAAGGATTCTGCTGTCCCTTTTCTTTGTGGCTGCACTCCTGATCTTTGCATCAGCTCGCAGTTCTCGACACTGCACCAGTACTTCTCTCGTATTCTGTCTCTTGGAATATTTGCTGTTTTTCTGACAAAATATGCACTCTGCATCATAAGTCCTAGATGTACTTGGAGCATGTCGAGCTACTCTCTTAGATTGTTTCTCTTCAGCAGAGACACAACTTTTCTTTTCTTTTGCAAGGAGGCCATCAAGAATTTGCTTCATAGTGAAGATACTGCGACACTTTCTGTGGTAGTAGATTGCTGGAATCTGTCCCTCAGGAATGTCTTTTGCCAGTTTCAAAACTGGTGCATGATTTCGTATCTGAGCTGCCCTGAGCAGAGTTCTCCATGAGTCGACACTTTGTAGTGAAACCAGCTTATCTGTATCATCAGAACAGTGGATAATGCACTCCACCCGTGGGCGCTTTGGTATTGGATAAAAACTTGCTTGTTCACCAGTGGCCATATTCAGTCAGTTTTCACCTGCCACATGCAAACAAATACATGTAACTTAGGTGTATGAACACTACTAAAACAAAGTTTACTTTGCTTCACCAGCGTCATATTACCATTATTTATCTTACATAGCCACAAATAGATACATTACCTAGTTGCTATGCAACAGCTGTATTTTGTCCACATGAGGCCGCTAAAATCAACACAAGATGAAAGTTCCTCGTAGCCACTTTAACTAATCATATTAACATATACATTAAAAGAACATGCTAACATTATGGGAAATTAGCTTAAAATCTTCTCCAGAGTGAGACAAGAAGATAGATACCAGTTTCCTCTATATGTGTTTAGTAGAAAGCTATCTGGCTGCACGTTAGCCTAGCTTAGCACAATGAATGGAAGTACACAGTACTGATTATCCTTGGTTGTTGGCCAACTAAGAACTGTCCCAGAGTTTAAGCTAGGCTAATCAGTACCAGGGGTGTTGAAATGCTATATTTGTAAAAATCTGGGCAAATACACAATCGTGAGAGGCACAGAAACAGGTTTCCTGAAAGAAAAATGAAATAGCTGCTCATTTGGAAAGGTTATCATGTATTATTTTACTTCTGTTAGTGTACCAAATAAAATGGCACCAGTGAAGTTGTGTCCCCTTGGGTGATATCGATATCTGGTCTGACCCATGGACTAACTGGCTTTGGTCTAGTTAGTTTCTTAGTAATAATGCCCTTCTAATTTAAGGTTCACAATCACCTCACACAATGAAATAGTATGGGTATATTATACATTTCCTGAATCTTTACAGTCCTGTGAGTATTCCAGTTTTTGTGTTTTGTGTCCCTGATATTCCTAGATGCCACAGGGCTAAAAGAAAGTATATAGTTTAGGCGAACATTGCAGAAAGATGTGTGTTATTGACGGGTTGAAGAGCTCAAGTGACCTCTATATTTGTGAGAAATATCCACAACAGGGCTTGAATGAAAGCTAAGAAGGTCCCCTTTAAAATGATACCAAAGACAATATTATAGAACATTGAAAAATGTCCTGACCATGAGGCTAAACCAGGATATGCACCAGCGTCTAAAATGCAATTTACTTTAGGGGGTGGTTAACTTCATGAGCTGATAACTGTGATACAGCTGCCACTCAGGAATGGTTATCATACCAAAATATCATCTACAGACATGGATCCTTTCAAAAATTATAAGTAAGTTTTGCCACCTTGAGTGTACCGAAATAGGAAATTTTGGGCTCTGGCCCATGGACTATAGGTGTGAATGTGTGTGTGTGTGTCTGTGTGTGTGTGTGTGTGTGTGTGTGTGTGTGTGTGTGTGTGTGTGTGTGTGTGTGTGTGTGTGTGGGCCCTGTGTGATGGTCTGGCGGCCTGTCCAGGGTGTCTCCCCGCCTGCTGCCCAATGACTGCTGAGAGAGGCTCCAGCATCCCCACGACCCTGACAGCAGGATAGGCAGTTTGGATAATGGATGGATGGATGGGCAGCAGCATGTAGCTTGTAAGCATGACAAAGCACCTACTCCCTGCTCACTCCTCTTCTACGTGTCTGCCTCGTCGCCATTGTTCTCATCATCACCTGAAGACTGTTTAAATAAGTCTGTTATCTTGGCACGCTTTGTGGCGTCAGCCAGCAAAGCCTTTTTCTTTGTTTTGTGCACCTTCTCTGCACCGCTGGCCCCAGGTTTCCTCGATCTGTCCATGCTTCTGCAGCGGGTCCTAGATATGTTTAATGAGTGCCAGATACTTTTAAGGAGAGCCAGATACTAACTGCCTGACTGCTATATATTTTCAGTTGTGGTGGCAACTTTTCACTGCTGTAGTTGATTGCACCAACCATGCCACTGCAGTTAAGATTAACTACTGCATATGTGATGCCGGGGCTGAGGGAAAAAAAGACCAGTCGTCACAAGAACGGTACACCGGGAAAATTCCCAAACTTCTCGATGGCCAGTGCGCCTGTATGACAATAATTAATGGTGGGGAGGACAAAGATAGATTTGATCAGTATTATTAATTCAAATTTTGATGCATGCTAACAAGTATGCAATGGCATAAAAAAAAAGAAAAGAAAAAAATGTTTTCAGGAATGTGCTGAAACGCAGTTTGGTATAAGGGTATAAGGGCCCTTTGATGGATTTTATGTCACATATTTTAGTTACATTTTAGTTACATTTGGTTACATTTGTTTCATCGCTCGTCCACCCATCTTGGACCCCTCCGTGATCTCAAATGTTTCACTACATGGCAACTTACTTGTCTCCGCTATACTAGTGGCAAGTTTCTAAACCGTGTGCAATTAACCAATATTGTTAAAAGTTAACTAACCCAGACGTGTTTGATGTACCCTCGTTTTGGGGTGCCTGGGTGTCAACCAACAGGGGGCCTGAAAAGTGAATTGACACAATATTCCCATAAATGGAAAACAAAAATGATTATTTTGTCTCGAAGTCAAATTTAATGTGAAACTCCCAATGGCAAACAGAACATCTACTATAGTTTTGGTGCATAGATGGATCGAGGCAAAATTTTGAGTTTGAGTTTACAGTTAAGTGAATTTACCTCCTTTAAACTTTGCTTGAAAAAGCCCATTCCCTTGCTATTCGTTCACATGTAAATGTGTATACAGGAGTGTGCCTCCATGAACACATGCCTGAAGGCATACATATCTAATTTTTCAATTTATTAATCAGATGAAGTTATGCTACTCTCATTTTGCGTAGTCAGTTTCACTTAGTACAACTCAGTTCTTATAATAAGAGTCATCTGTTGGCATATTTCAAACTCGAAAACAACCATTTTTTCACACAAGTTTAATTTATATGAAGTGAATTTCACCATGGTTTTACAGAACACATCTGATTGTATTTATAAGCACTGGCAGTATATGGGGTGGCACATTGGCACAGTTGTTATCAGAACCAAAATCAAAATACTTCATTCATCCCTGAGGGGAAACTGGGTATTAAATTAGCGTGATTGCCTCACAGCAAGAAGGTGCTGGGTTCGAGCCCCGGGGTAGTCCAACCGTGGGGTCGTCCTCTGTGTGGAGTTTGCATGTTCTCCCCGTGTCTGTGTGGGTTTCCTCCGGGTGCTCCGGTTTCCTCCCACAGTCCAAAGACATGTAGGTCAGATGACTGGCCATACTAAATTTACCCTAGGTGTGTGTGTGTGTGTGTGTGTGTGTGTGTGTGTGTGTGTGTGTGTGTGTGTGTGTGTGTGTGTGTGTTTGTGGGCCCTCCTGCCTTTAGCTCGCTGCTGTTGGCTAAGCCCTTGTAGTGAATAGGGAAGCATCCTAACGTGTAAGTCTTCCCTTGCAAGTACATAGCCTCTCCTTCACCGAGACTCCTGCCGGGCCTCCCCGCGACCACACGTGGTAACCGGGGTCTTGCGGCCCCAGGCTAACTTGGCAGGAGATCTCGGAGCAGCAGTGGCCCCTCAGAGATATGGTGTGCAGGCCCACCCTGGTGGACATACCCTGGCACCTATCAACCAATGCCTTGCTACCTTGTCGGTGAGTCTGGGAAGAGATAAGGCTAAGGGAGCTTATCACAACAAAAAAGCAAGATTTAGCGGCATGCTTCGAGGCGGTTTCCGAAAAACTGGATTTCCGGCAGCCCCCTGCAGTTGTGAGGAGGTGCCAGTCGTCTAGGGGTCCCCTTTGCCATCGGGACCATCTCCTCTACTATCATATCAGTGGCATTGGGAGAAGCACACCTCCGATGCCACTTTAAAAACCATCTCTGTGCTGGTCCTGTGATAGACTGGTGGCCTGTTCAGGGTGTCTCCCCGCCTGCCACCCAATGACTGCTGGGATAGGTTCCAGCATCCCGCTATCCAAATTCAGATAAGTGGCTTGGATAATGGATGGATGGATGGCAATATATGCTCACAAAAGAAAAGTCACCAACAAATGACGCAACAATTATGATTATCGAGTTCAGCTCAAATATTTGAGTTTCATACTCATATGGTTCAAGGTAAACTGGTTTAACAGTTTTGGTTATCTCATTACCATGGTGCTCCTGTGCCATGGTTTTACATAGTTTACAGCGAATGTGAAATGCTCCCATTGATGATTTTGGCCGAACAGTATTCTCCATCCCTGCCATGTTGAATTTGTTTTTTTTTCTTTTCTTGAAGCGACGTCGCCAGCTCAGTGACACATTGTGCACCAATAAATTGACGATGAAATTTGTCGCCAGCCATTTTTATGATCTGATTTTATTGATTTCATTGATTTGTTGTTGCAGCCCTAGTCTGATTTAGATATTTCCACTACTGCCATTTAAAATAACATTTCCAATTCCATCATGCTTAATTGTAGGCTGTCTTCATCTTGATTTGTGAAATAGTGACTTTGTAGAGACTTTGGTGGAAGTTGTCATCCTATGAAAATGACCATAGGGCTTGATTTTTTTGAGCCTCTGAAAAATACTTATGAGAGTTTTTTTGACTGATGCTCGAGTGTCCCAAACGAAGGACGGGATCATTATCATATGGACTCTTGTTCTCCCGGACACAACATGATTAGATGAAGCTAGCCAAACAATGTCTTTGTGTAACACAATGAAAACACTCCGAAACCGCAATCAAACTTTAACATTAATTTAAACCACAATCTACCCTCAAACTTAACCACTACTTAACCTCAAGACTAAATATAACTGCTCTAAAATTGACCCAACATTTAATCTTAACCACTACCTAACTGTCGGTCCGGGGTAAGACGCTAAACTGCAACCGCAGGCTGTAGAGGGGTAGCACCTTACCTCAGCAAGGACTCTGTGGCTAAGGACAACATCCCTACTGATAGATCTGGTCCTCCTGCATACCTGTATGGACTTCCCATGGTGCCCAGTCCAGCCAACACATTGGGATAGGAGAAGGGAACTCTGATTTCAAATCCACCTGCTGCCTTGTGGGTTGATGCCTCTTTAGGCAAAGGCTAGGAGAAGGTAACTCTGAATTCAAATCCCTGGGCACAGTCTACCCAGCTGTCAGTACCCGGAAAGGGTAAACCATGGCGGCTCCGCTCGGTCAACCCGGCAGCGGCTCCGGTAGCCGGCAGCTCTGTTTGTCACCTCGGCAGCAGTTCTGGCACAAAGCAACAGGATTCTTCAGCAGCTGTCTCAGCTACGCTGTGCCACCGAACAGCAGAAAATCTTGCCAAAGGACACTATAGAGCACCAAATAGCGTCGTCATCTAGGATGCAGCCTCACATTTGAATATGGAGATATAGACTATCTTTGTATTAACTTGTGTTTTACTCGTTTCGGGTGAAGGCATGTATGTATGTATACCTAACTGTAACTGTAAACCTAAACACTTCTTAAACTTGAACCTAAATACAGACACTACTTAACTTTGCCCACTACCAAACCTTGAGCCTAAACTTAGTTGCCGTTGCTACTGGTCTACACACACCATTACAGTTTACGAGCTAAAAACGCTGGTTCGTTCAAACACATTTTGATCTTTCACTGCAGACATAAAAATCGGTAGTTTTTAGATGTGAATATCAGTTGTATTTTGGTGTTTCAGCAGTTGACCTATGTGGTTGTTTCAGAGGTTCATCAGGTTGGCTGGTATGTCTTGCAGGCAGCACATACTGGGGGGCGGGGGGGTGTTATCATCACTGTTGCTGCCTCTGCTTCTCACAATCACCAGGAATGTGTTGGTTGCAGGCTTTTTGACACAGGCCAGATGTTGGCATCTCTCACTGCCTACGTTCCTAACTTCAAAAGTGATTCAAGTGAAGTAAGTTATCGCCTCTTTCTGCCGTCCTCATTTCCTCTCCTCTTCCTTCTTTCCCCCTCATCAAGGTGATGTGGTTTTCTTGTGCTTGGAGCAGTTTTTTAATGGGGTTTCTCCCTCTCCCTTCTCATTTTATGGCATTGAGATGCTATGGTTTTTGCATGCTCAGAAGACTCTGAAATAGTGATGGGTGCCCCTCCTGCTCACATGCACCCCTCCATCTCCTACTGGCTTTACCTTTTCTGCCCTGTTCACCCCCCACTCTCTCTCTCTTTTCAGTCTTTGTTCCTACCGCCAAGCCTATATGGTCGAGTTTTTGTGGGCAGTCTCTTGGTTTTTGTTTTGTTTTTGTTTTTTTGTTTTTTTTTTAGGGGGGGCAAGAGAGCAAAAGAGAGGAAAGGGGGAGAGAAAAGGAGTATGAAAAAAGGGGGAAAATATAAGTTTTCTGTTTTACTCCTTTTCTTTTTCAAAATTCATCAAATTGGGAAAAAGAGACAAAGGCAGTGAGACAGACACACAGACACAGAGACAGACAGACAGATCAACAGACAGACAGAGACACACACACACAGAGAGAGAGAGAGAGAGAGAGAGAGAGAGAGAGAGAGAGAGAGAGAGAGAGAGAGAGAGAGAGAGAGAGAGAGAGAGAGAGAGAGAGAGAGAGAGAGCACAATCGGTGTATTTTTCTCCTCCTTCATAGTTTCTTAAGAATCGCCATGGTCATGGTGCATCAACGGTGAATGATGTGGCTGTGGGCCATATAGAGTAGTGTATTGTTCTCCCTATAATCAGGGATCAGGAACACTTTATTTGTCATTTCACTTCATGCACTTGTGTACATGAAATGAAACAAAATGCCGTTTCCCCCAGCCCACAGGACTACAACACAACGACAAAAACACATGCGGAAACTACAAGAACACACACATCCAGACTAACATACAATGGCAGTGGTTGCAGATTTGCAATGGAGGGGTGTGGGGTTTGAGGGTTACGGGGGAAGTCTGGCTTACCTTTGCTACAAAGGTCATCCAAAAGACATGCATGTTAGGGCTAATACCCCCACCTGTGCCCCTGGGCAAGGCAGTGGAGAGAAGAACTGGAGGTGGTCCCCGGGCACGGCAGCTACCCACTGCTCCTACACAATAGGATGGGTTAAAAGTAGAGAACACATTTCATTGTAACCTACAATGAATTAGTAGAATTAGTAAAATGGCTTTCTACCTTTTCCAGCTTTGGGACGGGTTTGCATTTTGAAACGAGGTTGCTGTTGTTTGCATATGATTTGGGAGAGAAAATGGGCTTCGTTATAATAAATGTGCCTCACAGTAGTTCTTCAGCAGCACTTATGTCTCAGCAGTCAACGGTGAATGACGGTGTGGCTTGAGACGGTGGGGTAATAGAGTATGACATTATAGAAGTGACGCGTTCACTTTGAACATTCAGTCATGGACTGGTGCATTAACTGATGGAGTGACAGAGAGATAAACAGGATAGGCAGACACAGTGGCGGCTGGTGCTAGAAAACATTTTTTTTGGGGGGGGGCACCGTTTACCTTGGCGCAGCACACCTGACAGCTGCTTTAATGTCCACACAGTCACATAGTTATTAAGAAGAATTATGTAGCCCAGGGGTGGCTAACTATGTGCCATGGAGAGCCATGTGTATGCAGATTTTCATTCCAGCCGGACTCCACTCCAGGTGATCCACTCCAGGTGATCCACACCAGGTGATTTCACTGACACATTACCACCTGGTGTGGAGTCGGGTTGGAAGGAAAACCTGCATACACATGGCTCTCCACGGCACATGGTTAGCCACCACTGATGTAGCCTATACATGTTAGCAGGGGTCGTAGACGGTGGATGATTGACAGTCGAGACGAGGCGTGGTGGTGGGTGTGAACATGATTGACAGCCACAACATGTGTCCAGTCACATTAGGTCAAAAAAGCATTAAAACAATACCAACTCGCTGCCAATTAAAGTGGGAGTATCTGGGGCGCACAGAGCTGTGCCCCATGGAAAATCTGAGGAAACCAATCAGACAGCAGCCTCAGGTCACATGCTCACCAAAAGCTTGAGGGCTTGCATAAGGTATCATTTGGCCGGGGCCTCTCATCCAGGAAGTGTATGTATTCAGACAGAAACCCACCAAATACCATTTGGAACCAGTACTTAATGGCTGCTGACAGGCGCTCACTGACTGAAAAACACAGGGTGGAGCCCCAGCGCCCTGTACCGGCCAGCCGCCACTGGTCAGACATAACCCGAGTTTCGAAATCAATTCAGCAGGATGGGTCCTCTATTTCAGTGTTTTTAATATTAATCTAATATAAATCTAATGTGAGTGTAGCCCCCCCCCTTTTTTTGCAATACATAATTAAACCTGAAAACACTGTAGAAGTTTGTCCCTTATTTTACATATAATTGGGCTCATTGGGATATTATAATAATCTCTCTTAGGGGAGGCAGTTATTAGAAATCATAAATTAAACAAAAAAATGAAATATGGTGCTATAAATATGCACCAATTAGATGTATTTTCTAACTTCGTACCTTAAAGAATGACTCAAAAAGTCAGGCAAAAAACCAGCTTCAAACGAAGCCAAATCTACAACATTAACCTCAGTGGGTATTAGGGATCTTTGATGGTAATAATAGTCTTCTTTCTATTCCTTTTTTTGGGGGGGGGGATTTTCTCCCCTACAAAGACTATCTGAACATATGAAGTATGCGGGTAAGGGTTCCTATCTGACTGATTGCCACCGCCTCTCCTTTAAATGACACCCAGATGTTAAAAAAGAGTGAAAATACCTTTTTGAACATCTCCTCCCTCTGGGGGATGAGATAAGCAAACCACACGGCCACAGTTACAGTGGCTTGCAAAAGTATTCATACCCCTTGAACTTTTCCACATTTTGTCACGTTTCGACCACAAACATAAATATATTTTATTGGAATGTTATGTGAAAGACCAACACAAAGTGGCATACAATTGTGAAGTACAAAGAAAATTATACATGATTTGAAAAATGTTTTACAAATAAAAAACTGAAAAGTGCGGTGTGCAAAAGTATTCAGCCCCCTGAGTCAATACTTTGAGGAACCGCCTTTTGCTGCAATTACAGCTGCGAGTCTTTTGGGGTATGTCTCTGCCAGCTTTGCACAGCTAGAGACTGAAAGTTTTGCCCATTCTTATTTGCAAAACAGCTCAAGCTCAGTCAGATTAGATGGAGAGCGTTTGTGAACGGCAGTTTTCAGATCTTGCCGCAGATTCTCAATTGGATTTAGGTCTGGACTTTGGCTGGGCCATTCTAACACATGAATATGTTTTGTTTTAAACCAGTCCATTGTAGCCCTGGCTTTATGTTTAGGGTCGTTGTCCTGCTGGAAGGTGAACCTCCGTCCCAGTCTCAAGTCTTTTGCAGACTCCAACAGGTTTTCTTCCAAGATTGCCCTGTATTTGGCTCCACCCATCTTCCCATCAACTCTGACCATCTTCCCTGTCCCTGCTGAAGAGAAGCACCCCCAGAGCATGATGCTGCCACCACCATGTTTGACAGTGGGGATGGTGTGTTCAGAGTGATGTGCAGTGTTAGTTTTCCACCACACATAGCGTTTTGCATTTAGGCCAAAAAGTTCAATTTTGGTCTCATCTGACCAGAGCACCTTCTTCCACATGTTTGCTGTGCCCCCCACATGGCTTCTGGCAGACTGCAAACGGGACTTCTTATGGTTTTCTTTTAACAATGGCTTTCTTCTTGCCACTCTTCCATAAAGGCCAGATGTGTGCAGTGCACGACCAATAGTTGACCTGTGGACAGATTCCCCCACCTGAGCTGTGGATCTCTGCAGTTCGTGCAGAGTCACCATGGGCCTCTTGGCTGCATCTCTGATCAGTGCTCTCCCTTGTTCGGCCTGTAAGTTTAGGTGGACGGCCGTGTCTTGGTAGGTTTGCAGTTGTGCCATACTCTTTCCATTTCCGGATGATGGATTGAACAGTGCTCCGTGAGATGTTCAAAGCTTGGGAGATCTTTTTATAGCCTAACCCAGCTTTAAACCTCTCCACAACTTTATCCCTGACCTGTCTGGTGTGTTCCTTGGACTTCATGATGCTGTTTGCTCCCCAATATTCTCTTAATAAACCTCTGAGGCTGTCACAGAACAGCTGTATTTGTACTGAGATTAGATTACACACAGGTTGACTCTATTTAGTCATTAGGTCAACATTCGGTCATTCAGCAATCATCAGGAAACTTCTGAAGGCAATTGGTTGCACTCAGAGAAAAGGGGGCTGGATACTTTTGCACACCACACTTTTCAGTTTTTTATTTGTAAAAAATGTTTTTAAATCATGCGTAATCTTCTTTGTACTTCACAATTGTGTGCCACTTTGTGTTGGTCTTTCACATAAAATTCCAATAAAATATATTTATGTTTGTGGCCGTAACGTGACAAAATGTGGAAAAGTTTAAGGGGTATGCATACTTTTGCAAGCCACTGTATGACCATTGTTCAGATATACCTGAAAATTAACTCTTTTTTAGTTCAGATGCGTCCTGTGGGCCCAGGGACCATGGCCCCGCCTGGAGCTTCATCCAAAGAGGAACCACCAAGCACAGTCTGACAGGATGCGGAAGCAGAGCAGGCTAAGCTAACTGCTAGCCCATGCAGACCAGAAGTTCTGATAGTGCTGAGGTCGGTCTGGCGGCGGCTTTGCCTAGCATTGACTGTGTTTTTGGTGTTGTCGTGTAGAGTGCGGGGAGGTGTGTAGAAGTTGTCTGGCTGAGAGAGCTGGTGTTGGATCGGCTGGGGGAGCTCAGTCTGCCACATCCGTTGGGCCCAGGGACCACGGCCCTGCCTGGGATGCGCACGCTGAGAAAACACCCAGGGTGATCTGACAGGATGTGGAAGTGGGGCAGGCTAAGCTAGCTGCTAGCCTATGTAGACAAGCAGTTGCTCAAGTCATCCTGGCATTAATTCTCTTGGACAGTGATTTTATATATATATATATATATATATATGTGTGTGTGTGTGTGTGTGTGTGTGTGTGTGTGTGTGTGTGTGTGTATATGTTGGATATAAGACAGAGCCACCCCAAGGCTTTATGGGGCCCTAAGCAGAATTTAATCCCCCCCATGCTAAACCCATCTCCCACCACCGACAATATTATGTCCATGCTTGATCATGACCATACCATTGTCATGACTTACTACTATGCTGGACAGTCTTAAACCAGCAGACATATGCATTAACTGAACAAGTTAACTATTTTAATTGCTTTTGAACTGTGCACCATACCTTGGCTCGTTTGAGGCATCTAATTAACTAATGGTATTGTTAGTGTCGTAATTGGTCACGGAAACATACCTTTATCCTGCTGTTTTTTTCCCCCCCTGCTTTCCTCCTCTTTCACTTTCCTGTGCCAGATGGATAAACCCTTTTAGGTGACATACTGTCGTGATGTATTTGCTTACAGTTATAATGCGCATGAACCTGACCCCAGCTATGACATAGGCAGTGGAAATGATCAAACCAGAAGCATTAATTTGTCAGTCTTTTAACAACATGATATGAAAATATTTAGTTTTTGTTTTTTGGTGATTACTACTGATATGATTTATCAACCTGTCGTGTTTGACATTTCAAGCGCTCTTGGGGGCCCCTGCTGGCACGGGGGCCCTAATGGACCGCTTAGTTCACTTATGCCTTGGGCTGGCTCTGATATAAGATAAATAAATAAATGGTTAAAATTAACACTGCCTACCTAACGCTGAATGATAACGATGATGATGATGAATGCAGAAACCATCCGGAAGTTAGCTTCTTCTTCTTCTTCACTGGTGAAAAAGGTATTGCGAGGGAACGCAAGATATGTGTTTTGTTTTTGCTTTTTTTGTATTTTGGATGTATTTGTTCTTGTCATTTGGATGTGTTTTTGTCTCTGTTCTGCACTGCTGTGGGCTGGGGGAAACGATATTTTGTTTCATTTCATGTGTGCAGGTGCATGGCATGAAATGACAAATACATGTTCCTGATTCCTGATTATTCCAGAATGTCCAATGACATCCAATGCAATACTATAATGAAATGTCAATGTCATGTCTTTAGAGTACCAGCACCCCCCCCCCCATATAGCCAACATGTCCATCTACCTGATATTAATTATATACATACAGTGAGTATCAGACACCAATGACCTTCCATAATATATGTAGGAATGAAAATTAATGTGAAGGAATATGACCAGTGACAATGAAATACAGAGAGAGAGAGAGAGAGAGAGAGAGAGAGAGAGAGAGAGAGAGAGAGAGAGAGAGAGAGAGAGAGAGAGAGAGAGAGAGAGAGAGAGAGAGAGGGAGGGAGGGAGGGAGGGAGGGGACAAGGGAGGTAGACCTTAAGATATACATTTGTGATTGTCTTGCCATTCCAGGTGGGTAAAGGGAATCAGGGAAAAGATTCATGTCTTTTTTTTTCAACGAAGCTACAATGACACATCTGTTTTTTTACGATGGCGTTGGCACAGTTGTGGGCAGTATTCATTTGCATCTCCGTAGTTCAGGAAAGCTGGTGATGAAGAAAGGGCTGCGATAGGGGGAAGAAAACAATGGGATTGTGGGGATGAGGCAAAAGCCCCAAATTCTCTGGGTCAACAATGGGACCCAAACGGCAAACAAAACTAAAACCATGTTACAGACAAACACGGTTCTGGTATGTATTGAGGATATTGTGGTCATATGGAGAGGTGATAGAGGAGAGCCGTCTGATTTTTTTTTTCTATTTTATGAATTCTACTACTATCTTTCTTTCAATATGGAACAGCATGACACCTTTGTCCACTTTTTAGACCTTGCACTTTACAAGGGAAACAATAGTACTATTGAGACTACAATCTTTTGTAAACCCTTAAGCAGAAACACACCTGTAAAAGTTGAGTAACTATCCAAAACTACTATTTAGCAATATTCCTATTGGCCAATTCTTGAGATTGTGATAGAAACTTCCAGTACTTTTCCAGTCTAAAGCTGTTGAAATGAAAGAACATTTCCTTCATAGGGGTTACCCTCCGTCATGCATCTCTCAGCCTAGAGCGCCCTACATACAGTGCATCCGGAAAGTATTCACACCCCTTCACTTTCCCCACATTTTGTTATATTACAGCCTTATCCCAAAATGGATTAAATTCCTTTTTTTTCTCATCAATCTACATATAATACCCCATAATGACAAAGTGAAATAGGTTTTGTAGAAATGTTTGCAAATTTATTAAAAATAAGAAAAACTGAAATATTGCATGTACATAAGTATTCACACCCTTTACTCGGTATTTGGTTGAGGCACCCTTGGCAGCGATTACAGCCTCAAGTCTTCTTGGGTATGAAGCTACAAGCTTGGCACACCTACTATATTTGGGGTATTTCTCCCATTCTTCTCTGCAGATCCTCTCGAGCTCTGTAAGGTTAGATGGGGAGCGTCGCTGCACAGCTATTTTCAGGTCTTTCCAGAGATGTTCAATGGGGTTCAAGTCTGGGCTCTGGCTGGGCCACTCAAGGATATTCACAGACTTGTCCCAAAGCCACTCCCGAAGCCAGAGAAGGAATCCCTGTTGGTTAAGAAAACTAGGGCCACCACTACTTTGTCACGGATCACTTTCTCTACTGAGTACTCTCCTCTGGGGGACAGGGTCAAAAATACTACCCTTGAACATTGGAACGTCCTCAAAAGTGACCCATCTCTAAATAATATCAGCACTGTGTCTCCCCAGATCACGTTTAAACGTTGTCGTAATCTGAGAGACAGACTGGTTCATTATGACACTGGAAAACTACCCAATACTGTCTCCTGGCTTTCTAATCAACGTAGAGCAGGCATGGGCAACATGATCCAAAAGGGCCGATGTGGGTGCAGGTCTTTGTTCCAACCAAACAGTTACACACTGAGTCTACAACTCAAGGTCCTTGCTGAATCAGGTGTGTAACTGCTTGGTTGATACAAAGACCTGCACCCACACCGGCCCTTTCTGGATCATGTTGCCCATCCCTGACCTAGAGGGTTTTACCACTGTGGCCACTGTGCACAATGTTCTAACGCATCACAGACCAAGTACTTTACAAAGCCACATACTGGTAAAAAATACACCATTAAATCCTTCCTCAATGGCAGCAGCACACATGTTGTCTATATGCTGAAATGGCCCTGAGGTATGGTGTCTGTCGGACGAAGTAAAACGGTAAAAATGGTAAATAGACTGCATTTATATAGGGCTTTTCTAGTCTACCGATCAGTCACAGTAATTTACAGTGAACGCCTCACATTCACCCATTCACACATACACATGCATACACTGATGGTGGAGGCTGCCATGCAAGGTGCCAACCTGATTATCAAGAGCAGTTAGGGGTTCGGTGTCTCGCTCAAGGACACTTGGACACGTTCTCTGGAGGAGCCGGTGGTCGAACCAGGAACCTTTCGGTTACTAGATGACCCACTCCGCCTCCTGAGCCATGCTGCCCCTTCGCATATCTGAACATAAGACTGCAATAAGTACAAGGAACATGGGTTTTGCTAGTGCTCGACATTATGCACAGGCTAACCATGGCTCTGCAGCATCATCAAAGTCCTGGGGAATCAAAAAAGATGGCACCCTCTCTTACACCGTGTCCTAACTTGAGCTGAGCGTCTGACTATCAGGAATCAGGAACACTTTGTCATTTCACTTCATACACTTGTGTACATGAAAATAAAATACATGCTGTTTCCCCCCAGCCCACAGCAGCACAGCACAAAGACAAAAACACGTCCAAAAACTACAAGAACACACGTATCCAAACTAACACACATATCCAAAATAACATCACTGTCCAAGGGAACCAACGCCAGCCAGGGTGACTGTAGCAACTGCCGGTCTGCATGTGAGCTAGCAGTTAGCTTAGCTCGCCGCCCCGCTTCCGCGTCCTGTCAGACCGCCCACGTGGACACTGCGTGGCAACTCCCACCCACGGAGTCACCGTCCAATAGATTTGCAATCCTGGTTCAACCAATTATCCAATTGATATTTCCCACCCGGTCCGGGTCGGCTACGCACGTGGTTTGCCTCGTGTCATTGTCCACTTTGACCCTAATGAAGACGCAGTGGCGTCGACGCATTAGTGCGTTTGCATAATTTAAAGGCTGTGGATTTATCGGTGTGCTGCAGCCCCTTTCGTCCTCTCAGTGATTCTCTCACATGTTATCGACGTCGGTGCATGTTGTGTCCTGTGTGAGGACTTGTAGTCTCTCATCAGTGGTGTGCTCTTTAACAAGTCTCTCAGGCCTCCCCTATGTGCGCTCTGTTGCGTCGTATCGACCGTGTTATTGCAACTGCTCCATGAAATAGCTGTTGTTCTTTAGCAGGTTGTTTTCATTATCTGTTCATTCATTTTTTGACATTTATGGTTTTGGTTTTTTGTTTTTTTCCCCCGGCTGACTTTTCAAAGATTATGACTCGAAACTGATAGCAGACATGTGTCTGGGTTTGTTCTGTGCAAGCTGGCTGGTGTGTTTGTTTCTATGTGTGTGTGTCTGTGTGTGTGTGTGTGTGGGGGGGGGGTTGTGTGTGTGTGCTCGCGCGCGCGCGAGCGTCTGTCTGGACATCGAAAGGTTATATTTTCCATTCGTCTCGTTTTTTTTGGGAGAAGCAGAGGGCAACCGGGGACAAGACCGTGCCCCGGTTGAATTCTGATGCTTGCTTTGCAAATACTTGCGCACACGCACATGCACACGCATAAGAGCGCGCGCGCGCACCCCTACCGCGCGGGCGCGTTGACGGCGGTAGCTGCGATCATTCCGCCACGCTGCGCCGCAACAAGAAAGTGTTGATTGGGGATTTAATCAAATGCCAAGGTTGTGGGCGCGCGACGCCGCGGAGGGAGAGTGAGACCGTCTCACCCCGAGAAAAGCTGAGAGCTGGAGTGAATGGAAATGACTCGGGATACAAAGGGGGGGGCGGGGTGAAAGCGGATCAATAGGAATGAATGTGAGATGAAGGTGAATCGATGAGAATAAATATGGGATGAATGGGGGTCCAGTGGAAATGAAAGAAAACTAATCTGGGGATGTCTCTTGTGCCTGGCCTCCTCGGCTGGCATGTTTCTAACAAAAGAATACATAAACTGTGTGGCGATCTAAACAAAACTGTAGCGAATTCGGGGGACAACGCAACCACAGGAACTGCCGCGGCCGGGACGCGAACCCGTATCGCCCGCACCGCAGGAGACATCGCTAACCGCTCGACTAGAGGGCCAAACCCGCAAATCGGCGGCCAACGTGTGTACTTATCCATGCACGTTACAAAACGATACAGGGCGCGATTGCTTCGTTTATAGTCTTCACTCGGGATCTGTGGTTTTGGACGTTTGGCTCACCGTGAACGGCGTTTGTTTTGCACCCGAGACACTTCACTGAAACGCTGTCGGTGAAAGCGCTTCGAAAGTTACAAAACTGCTGGAAAACGGGGTTGCACAGTTTAGCTTTCCAGGTCAAGGATGCCCTGCTCTAAACACGTGGCAAATGCTCCAGCTATGATTACGCCAAGTAGGGCGTCCGCGTGGCGTAGCGGTCTATTCCGTTGCCTGCCAGCGCGAAGATCGTCGGTTCGAATCCCCGTGTAACCTCCGGCTTGGTCGGGCGTCCCCTACAGACTCAATTGGCAGTGTCTGCGGGTGGGAAGCCGGATGTGGGTATGTGTGTTGGTCGCTGCACTAGCGCCTCCTCCGGTCGGTCGGGGCGTAGCGTGATCCTCCCACGCGCCTCTGGTGGAACTCTTCACTGTCAGGTGAAAAGAAGCAGCTGGCGACTCCACGTGTACCGCAGGAGACAGGCGGTGGTCTGCAGCCCTCCCCGGATCGGCAGAGGGGGTGGAGAGACGACCGGGACAGCTCGAAGAGCGGAATAATTGGCTGGGTACCATTGGGCAGAATAAGTATTAATTGTCTTTCATCGCACATAAGAAAAAAAAGTTGTACATTGAGGACAACTTATTCCTTAAGGATATGTATGTTTCCCCAAACAAAAGGCTGGAGAGGAGAAGTTATTGATTGTAAATGTAATCACAAACAAAATTAACCAAAGAAACACGTGGGGTGAAAAGAGTAGAACTGAGCTGAACCCTCACACCATCCACAACTGGGCAACAAATGACCAGATCTTCATATTCATTAGGAGAATGAAAGAAAAACATATATTTAACAATTGAAAAATAATAAATTATTAAGCTACGAGAAGGTTCTGGGTTCGAGCCGCAGGGTAGTCCAACCTTGGTGGGTCGTCCCGGGTCGTCCTCTGTGTGGAGTTTGCATGTTCTCCCCGTGTCTGTGTGGGTTTCCTCCGGGTGCTCCGGTTTCCTCCCACAGTCCAAAGACATGTAGGTCAGGTGAGTTGGCCATACTAAATTGTCTCTATGTGTGTATGTTTGGGGGGGGGGGGGTTGGCCCTGGCCCTGTGATGGCCTGGTGGCCTGTCCAGGGTGTCTGCCCGCCTGCAGCCCAAAGACTGGTGGGATAGGCTCCAGCATCACTGCGACCCTGAGAGCAGGGTAAGCGGTTCAGATAATGGATGGAAATGACTAAGCCTGAACATATGCAGGGCCACGCCATGCAAAGCAACGTATTTCCACATGTACAACTATATTTTATTAGTTTATTACACTGTTACCGTGAACCTTTTTGTGTGGATCATATTACATTGTATTGTGAGCCACACTGAATGCCAGTAGGTGGCTATATTTACAGGGTAACTGTGCAAACGGAATAAGTCTTAGTCACAGAGCAGCAAGCTGCGATATAAATCATCTTTCAACTAATCACCAAGGCATCAGCGGCGTGACTCAATGTACACACGGCCAGTGCCGGTTTTACAAACAGCACACATTAGAACAGATCAGGAACAGATCGCAACGCGTCTCTCATTAAGGAGGAGAGAATGACTTTCATTCTTTCCTTTCCACAAATTCCTCCACGTCTCTGGGTCCTCCTGTGTATTTTCTGCATCTTTTAATTAAATCCAAGTAAAACCTCCCAAAAGCGCCTGCGGTGGTTCATTGTTATCTCCTCACACAGACTATTTTTGTTATGATACTACCTTTACCACTTACTCAACGTAAGCCGTCCTGTGCAGGCCCGGTTCTACGGGGGTGCAAAAGGGTGCATTACACCTTTAGATTAATATTGTGCGCCCTCAGTTGAATATTGTAACAAAACTTTAAAAAAACTTTTAAAAGCGCTACAAATGTTCGGCATACTTTACTGGGCTCATATCACACACAGCAACGCATCGGTGTGGTGTGAAGTGTTTATTTTCATATGCCTATATTCCCACGGCTTGTACCAACAGATTTCAAGTCAAAAACCTTGTGACTCATTGTACTGTGTGTATACACTTTAAATTAGAATTATTCACAGGTCTAGCCTCTTTTCCTCTTAAAGTGCACCAGATCAATGCATTTAACTGTTAAAATTGACAAACATTTCTTCCGGGGCAGCATGCCCCCCGACCCCCCTAGAGGGTTTGGACTCCCCCCACTACTGCACCCGCACTAAGTTCAGATGCACCCTTAGTGATGTTAGTCTGGAACCGGGCCTGGTCCCGTGTCATGTGATGGCAGCCTGGTGGTGAATGGTATGACCTGCTCGTCCTTGATTCGAAGGACACAACTATAGTCAGAGGCAGATTTAGTCTTCTTTTTTCTTTTTTTTTGGGGGGGGGGGCTAAGGCAAACACAGGCACGGGGCCCCCTCCACGTCCCTTGCTCTTCCCCTTTCCCAAACCTGTTTTATCTAAGAAGGACCGACTTGTAACGTCTCCTCTTCACCAGTCTCCACACAGCAATGATGTCCAGACATCTGGAATCGCATCTTTAAAAAACACAAGGAGGACCTGGTGAAGGAATGTAAGCTGTACCTTGATTGTGTGAGAGCTTATCTTCCTCAAAACTGGAATAAATCAAGGAGGCACAAAACAGTGACAGCACATTTAGATACCTTATACGTCTCATAGAAAATGGGTAGCATAGTCACAGGAGAGACATCCCTAAAATGTTTCTTCCCTATTGGCCAGACCGTGCAGATTTGCAAGAGGAGGAAGGACTGCTTACGATAGGTTATCCCAAACCAACTGTGGCTGGATGTCCTTTAGAAACTTCACCAGGGGCATCAAGAGATCAACAAATGCCTTGCTAGAGCAAGAAATTCTGCATGCTGACCAGGTATCACATCACAGATGAAAGAAATGGTGGTACGATGTGAGACTTGAGCAGAACCTTTCCAGTGGAAGAAAGGTGAATATCTGGTGTTGGTTGATATTTCTCTAGGGGTGTCAACGTACCTAGCAACACTTCAGCAAGACAGGATATTGAGAGGTGCGAAGCTGTTTTCACCAGGTTTGGGTGCCCAGAGTTTCATATCATGGATAATGGACCACAATTCTCCTGACATGACTTAGCTCAGTTTGCGAAAGTCTTCAACTTTACACATGTGAGGAGCAGCCCTAGATAGCCCCGTAGCAACGGAGAAGCAGAAAGGGCTGTCAAGAATATCAGGTATCTTCTTGTAAAAGATGGGGACTTCCACAAAGCTCTGCTGGTGTGCAGGGCTACATCCATGGTTCAAGGGAACTCCCCAGCACAGCTGATGATGGGAAGGAGGATCTGGACCCTGGACCCCACTTCATCAGGACAGCTGCAACCACAGTGGCCGGACATCAAGTCTTTCAGGGAGAAGGATGCAGCCCCGAAAACACTACAACAATGAACCTTCAATTGCTGACATGCCCACAGACCCTGCCTCCTCTACCACCTGGAGAGAAGGTATGGGTCTTGTCAACAAGAACACAAGGGACTGTGGTAGTCCCTACACTCACACTATGCTCCTATGTGGTGTACATACCTGAGGAAAACTTTGCTGCTAATGGTCTCATCTGAGAGTAGCACCTGTGCCTTCTGTATCCTTTAAAAGGGTCACCAAGTCAGGGCGAGTGTCTAAGCCTCCAGATAGACGGTCTCATCTGAGAGTAGTGCCTGTGCCTTCTGTATCCTTTAACAAAGGTCACCAAGTCAGAGCGAGTGTCTAAGCCCCCAGATAGACTGGACATTAAAAAAAAAGGAAAAGGCTCATCAAAAGGAGCCAGTTGAGGTGGTTCGGGCATGTGATTAGGATGCCTCCTGGGTGCCTACCTTTGGAGGTTTTCCGGGCATGTCCAACTGGGAGGACACCTCAGGGTAGACCCAGAACTTACTGGAGGGACTACATGTCCAATCTGACCTGGTAACGCCTTGGGATGCCCCCAGGAGGAGCTGGGGGGCATTGCTGGGGAGAGGAATGTCTAGAGTGCCCTACTTAGCTTGCGACCAAGCCCCGGAGAAGCTGCTGATGATGAGATGAGATGAGATGAGATGAGATGAGATGAGATGAGATGAGATGAGATGAGGGAAAAGCACATAACAGACAAAACAAAAATTATGTGACAGTTAATATTTGCGGTAAAAGGCAAAGTCAAATAAAGGGAAATACTATATTTGGGTAATTTCAAGCATCAGTCAATGCCCTGTTGTTATGATTCTAGAAGGGTAAGATTCCCTAGTTAAAACAGTAATTATAAAATGCAACACATTATATTTGATTTATCAAATGAGTATAACATTTAGCTAAAAGGGGGAGATTTAATGGTAGGAGATGGCACGGGGTGGCACTGTGGATGATGAGATCAACTGGTAGATGAAACAAAGTCAAGACGAATTAAAATTAAGTTTTGAGTATGTTCCTGGACGTTGTTGTCGTGATTAATGAGGATAACAGGGCAACAATACAACTAATGCTACCAAAGAGCAGCTACCCCTTGCTGCCAGCAGTGTCAGACGAGGTGGCTCAAGTGATGCTGCTGCTACTTGCAAGACAACCTTACAGGATCCTTCAGCTAGAGATGCTAATGCAACTGTCGCCTTCACTGGCCATGATAACTAATGATAACTATGGCAATGACAAAGATGGCAATAGAGATAATAATCAATAACTAGTGCATAGCAATCACCCTAACCAATGTGTTACACTTGAAGATGACCCAGCTCTCTGGCCAAAAGAGCTGTCAGACAAAGAGTGCTGCTCAATAGTGCAGAGAGGACCAGTTCAGGTCAAGGACAGAATTTATCCAAAAAATCAAAAGGGGCACAGATTTACAAGCAGTGACATATTCTTCTTGGGGCTTGTTCCCTGTTTCTCAGGGGTCGCCACAGCAGTTTTTTGCCCTCCATAGCTTTCTGTCTGACGCATCCCTCTCCTGCAGTCCAACCCTCCTCATGTCCTCCTCTATCTGGTTCCTCCACCTTTTCCTTGGCCATCTTTTCGTCTTATCAATGTCCTTGTCTTATCTGTACACATAAGGATTTGGCAGAATTTTACATCGGATGCCCTTCCTGACACAACCACTAACCCTATGGGCAGGGCTACAGATTAAGCATTGGATGCCACCCCAGTATTCATGGACTTATGCCGATGTCTGTCGCTGCATTTACAAGCAGTAAATATTACATACAAATGAAGAGTGGAGTGAAGATAAGCAGGTCCTGGCTCATGTACAGTGAAAAAGAGGACAGTGTTATGTTTTTTTGTTGCCACCTGTTTGGATACCAAGAAAATAGCACTCTGTTAAGTGGGGATGGGTTCAGTAACTGGAAAAAAATATTTCAGCCCACTTTAGACAGCATGAAAAGTCTGCTGAACACATCAGAAACATGGATACCTGGCACAGTCCATCAAAGAGAAAACAAAGAATCACAGTTATAGATAAGATGAACAAAGATCTAATTGCTCTTGAGGTAAACCACTGGAAAGAGATTTCAAGAAGATACATTGCAATTGTGAACCATCTGGCAGAGTGTAATCTTGCATTTCTTGGCCACTCAGACAGGTTGTTTGAGTCTGGCAATGGACATTTCCTTGGGCAAGTAGAACCGATGGTTCAGTTTGCCCCAGTCATGTGAGAGCATTTGAGGAGAATTCAGGAAAAAGAGCTAAGTGACATTTATTTATGCAAGCACATTCAAAATGAACTAATTTTCCTTGTGGCAAAGTGTACAACGGATGCAATTGTAGAGAGAATAAAGAAAGCCAAGTAATATGCAGTAATCATGGACTGCACTCCAGACCTCAGTCACAATGATCAGCTACCAGTGGTACTAACGAATTGTACATTTTGAGATCTCAAAATGTGCCTCAGTTCATGAGCACTTTGTTAGTTTTCTTCAGGCAGTTGAGACAAAAGGAAAAGTAATTACCGAGCCTTTGAGTCATTTTTAGGGCACCTAGAAACACTAGGTTTGGATCTTTCCAACTGTCAAGGCCAGTCTTATGATAATGGGAACAACATGCAGGGTAAAAAAGCAAGGGGTACAAAATAAAACCCACTTCATTTAACTGTGTATTCTTAAACTAAATTTGTTCTCTGCATTTAACCCATCCTATTGTATAGGAGCAGTGGGCAGCTGTAGCACCCGGGGACCGACTCCAGTTCTTCTTTCCATTGTCTTGGAATGGCAACCTAACATGCATGTATTTTTGATGGTGGAAGGAGACCGGAGCACCGGGAGGAAACCCACACAGACATGGGGAGAACATGCAAACTCCACACAGAAAAGACCTGTGATGGCCTGAGGTTCGAACTCAGGACTTTCTTGTTGTGAGGCAATAGTCCTAACATCTGGGCCACAATGCCGCCAAAAGAGAGTGCTGGAACTAAACAGCAAGGTGTTATGTGTTCCTTGTGGAAGTCACATACTGAACCTTGATGTTGGTCATGCAGCCATCATCTGCGATATATGTCAGCCTCTTTGATTCTTTCTTGGCTCCTCCGTTCACCACTGGACCATTCTCACAGAACACGTCAAGACATTTACACTGAAGGCATTGTCTACACCAAGGTGGGAGTGTAAGGTTGAAGATGTTAAAGCTGTTTGCTGCCTGGTGCCTGAAATTGTGAAGGCATTGCCTGTTCTAAAGGTGTACGCCACAGAGAAATGGGATGCAGATGTCTCAACAGCTGGAGGCATCTGCCAGAAGAGGCAGAGAAGGCCTCTTGTGGTAAGTACCATTTTCTGGTACAATTTGTTGTTCCAGATAAATAAAATAAGAAAGATCCTGCAGAGCCCCAAAGTTTCAGTCGAGGCAGTGAGGAAAGAAACCAGGGCAGTGACAGAATTCCTTCAGGAATTTTGAGCTCATGGGTTCAACTCCACCAAAACAGATGCCAGGGAGTTAACAGAGAGGCTTGACATGGAGATGCACTGTCCAGAAGTGCATCAGAGAAGAACAACGAGACAGTTTGAGTATGAAGGAAGAGAGCAAACTCAGTCAAATGCAGATGAGCTCTTCAAAAGAGAGGTTTTGTCTACCTCTCATAGATACAGCCCTTGTCACATTAGAGGGGAGATTTTCACACATGGAAAACTTCTATGAGCTGTATGGATTACTCTACTCCATTAACATAATGAGAAGCACCGAGAAGTGAGGGAAGCTGGATGAATGCTGCTACAGGCTGGCGCAGAAAACTGATGATATTGATGCAGAGGACCTGAAGCTTGAGATAAAGGGTGCAGTTAGATCCTTCTCCACACATATTTTTTCCCACCATCTGAGGTGCTTGATTATATGAATAAGGATAATATCCTTGACATCTACCAAAATTTGAGTATAGCTCTCAGCATTCTTCTCACTCTCCCTGTGATTTGCTGAGGCCAAGGCTCGAAAGGTCAGATTTTTGCATGGCCATCTAAACTGTGCCTCCCCGCAATACACAATATAGCCTCATGGCACATGATGTATCGCAACTTCTGAAAATCCATGAAAGAGCTCCATCACTCCTCTGATTACTCTAGACGCAACAATACAGCAACAGCCAAAGATCCCTTTCATATATTCTCCACCCATCAAAGCTGAGTTGATAAGGGAGGGAAAGCAAGACAGACTCAACCAATGTAAAAACAAAAAAAAGTCAAAGGAGGTGAAGAGAAAAACAGAGATGAAGACAAAAAGAAAATTTAGATAATTTTAACATTGTATTATTTGATTATTTTTGTCTTAATGATTGGCCTCTTATTGGCTTTTCATTTTAGTATGGAGGGTACCCAAGGAGAAGAGAGTGGTGATCTGAGCGCACTTCAGTGGGCATGGTGGTGAAGGGAACAGGTGATGAGGAGGTGATGGGTAGGTATGGTGTCAAGGAGAGGAATGTGGAAGGACATATGGTGGTGGATTTTGTGAAAAAGATGGAAATGGCTGTGGTGAATACATATTTAAAGAAGACGGAAGAAGACAGGGTGACGTATAAGTGTGGAGGAAGGTGCAAACAGGTGGCCTATATCTTATGTAGGCGGTGCAATCTGAAAGATATTGGAGACTGCAAGGTGGTGATGGGAGAACATAGCTAGGCAGCATCAGATGGTGGTCTGTAGGATGACTTTGGAGATCAAGAAGCGTGAAGGCAGAGCCAAGGAACAAATGATGGAAGTTGAAGAAAGAAGACTGTTGTGTGGAGTTCAGGGAGGAGTTAAGACCTATGTTCGAGCTGAGGGGTGGGAACAGCTCTCTCTACCTCACTCTCAGACACACACGCACACACGCACACAGACACACACACACACACACACACACACACACACACACACACACACACACACACCACAATAGACAGAGAACTGTTACTGCTACTACTACTACTACTACTACTACTACTACTACTGCTACTACTACTTTCAGCTGCTCCCTTTAGGGGTCGCCACGGCGGATCATCTGTTTCCATCTCTTCCTGTCCTCTGCATCTTCCTCTGTCAGACCAGCCACCTGCATGTCCTCCCTCACCACATCCATAAACCTCCTCTTTGGCTTTCCTCTTTTCCTCTTCCCTGGCAGCTCCATATTCTCCATTTTTAATACTCAAATTGCAACATGTGCCTGCACATTCTTTTTAATGACAATAAATTGAATTGAATTGAATTCAGCATCCTTCTCCCAATACACCCAGCATCTCTCCTCCACACATGTCCAAAACATCTCAGTCTTGTCTCTTGCTTTGTCTCCAAACCGTCCAAGCTGAGCTATCCCTCTCACATAATCCTTCCTAACTCTGTCCTTCTTCATCACTACCAGTGAAAATCTTAGCATGTTCAACTCTGCCACCTCCAGCTCCAACTCCTGTCTTTTCATCAGTGCCACTGTCTCCAAACCATATAACATAGCTGGTCTCACAACCATCTTGTAAACCTTCCCTTTAACTCTTGCTGGTACCCTTCTGTCACAAATTACTCCTGATCATCTTCTCCACCCACTCTACCCTGCCTGCACTCTTATCTTCACCTCTCTTCTGCACTTCCCATTAGTTTGGACAGTGGCGGACAATGGCGGACTGAGAACTAAATGGTCAAAAGTCTGGTTATACTTCACTAGAGTCAATACTGTCAGTGCTCATTGCCACAAGTGCAACAAATCTTTTAAGGGCGGAAACACAAGCAATATTTCACATTAATTAGTGATGGTGCATGAAATACAGGTGGAGAAATGCAGGTTTTGACTGCCTAGCTTGTAGTGCATCTCTCATTGCCCCATCCACCTCAGTTATGGTATGTATGCTAGCAGCCTAGAACCCACATAGAGTTAACTAAATTATACAAACATGGGTTAATGATTAAAAGTACCGCCCTGTGTAGACATGAGAAAATAAAAAAAAAAGTTAATTCTGTTCTTGATTTGTTTCATTTTTTCTTTAAAAATTAACAAAAGGAACCGATGAGTATTGCTAATGTATAGAATTGATAAGCAGTATCAGTAAGAGTAGTGGTAATGTTTAAATCTTAACTATACCCATCCTTAGTGCTGAGCGAGGAGGTGTGGTATTGTATGAGGAAGTTGGGAGTGGCAGAGAAGTATGTAGGAGTGGTGCAGGACATGTATGAGGGCAGTGTGACACTGGCGAGGTGAGCTGTAGGGACGACAGATGGGTTTGAGGTGGAGGTGGGGATACATCAAGGATCGGCTCTGAGCCCTTTCTTGTTTGCAATGGTGATGGGCAGTTTGACAGACAAGATCAGGGAAGAGTCTCCTCGGACTATGATGTTCACAGATGACATTGTGATCTGTAGTGAGAGTAGGGTGCAGGTTGAGCAGAGCCTGGGGAAGTGGAGGTATGCACTGGGGAGAAGAGGAATGAAAGTCAGTAGGAGCAAGCTGGAATACCTATGCGTGAATGAGAGGGAGGGCAGTGGAATGGTGAGGATGCAAGGAGTAGAGGTGACCAAGGTGGACGAGTTTAAATACTTTGGGTCAACTGTTCAAAGTAACAGGGCGTGTGGAAGATAGTTGATATAGAGAGTGCAGGCAGGGTGGAGTGGGTGGAGAAGAGTGTCAGGAGTGATTTGTGACCGAAGTGTACCAGCAAGAATTAAAGGGAAGGTTTACAAGATGGTTGTGAGACCAGCTATGTTATATGGTTTGGAGACAGTGGCACTGACAAAAAGACAGGAGGTGGAAAGATGCTAAGATTTCCATTGGGAGTGAAGAAGAAGGACAGGATAAGAAACAAGTATATTAGAGGGGCAGCTCAAGTTGGACAGTTCGGAGAAAAAGCAAGAGAGGCAAGATTGAGATGGTTTGGACATGTGTGGAGGAGAGATGCTGGGTATACTGGGAGAAGGATGCTGAATATGGAGCTGCCAGGGAAGAGGAAAAGAGGAAGGCCAAAGAGGAGGCTTATTGATGTGGTGAGAGAGGACTTGCAGGGAGGACATGCAGGTGGCTGGCATGACAGAGGAAGATGCAGAGGACAGGAAGAGATGGAAACGGATGATCCGCTGTGGCGACCCCTAACGGGAGCAGCCGAAAAAGGAAGAAGAAGAAGAAGAAGAAGAAGAAGAAGAAGAAGAAGAAGAAGAAGAAGAAGAAGAAGAAGAAGAAGAAGAAGGAGAAGAAGATGACTACAGTGGGTGCATTCGATAAACTGAACGGTTTGTTGTGTGTTTTTAAACTTTGCCCACTCATAAATAACATTATGTACTCCATCAAATTGCCCATCAAAAGCCGTTTTAACAGCCCCATAGTTCTTCTGCTGCGCTGTCGTTGGAGGCAGAGAACTTAGTATGTCATTGGCCTTGCCTCCCATAGTGTAAGTCAGAGAATCGTCCGATCCAAGTGGGCCATGGATGTGGTTCAAAGTCAAATGTTCCTGGTGGCGTGATCTTAAATGTGTTTTCATATCGACTGTGTAGAGTGGCCGTAGCTCCTGAGCTACCGTGGCATGGTCAGCAATTAGCCTCTTGCCTTTATCCTCGTGACACTAAACTTTTTTCACCAAACTTCTATAACTTGGTGGAACTGGTCATCACAGTCTTGCTGGACAGTCTGTCATAGGTGTAGCACTTCTGACACCATGTATTGTTATCCTCATAGATCAAGACAACAACGTCCAGGAACATACTCAAAACTATATTCCACTTCGCCTTGACCTTGCTTCATCTGCAATACAAAGTCACCGTCCACACGCCACCCTGTGCCATCTCCTTCCATTACATTAGCAATGCTAGCGCTAGAGCTAGCGCAAGCAGCAAATTCTTGCTGCTCTTTAGTAGTGTTAGTGTCGTAAGTACCCACTGTGAAAAAGGTTTTCACCTTTGGCAGTTTTGCTAAAAACCGTCTGCTTTCCTCACGCTTCCTCCATTTTTTTTCCAGCACCTCAGCACCACTGGGATAGCTTCCCTTCATTTTTCAACCATCTGTAGACCATGCCCAGCTGTTTGTTTACACAAGTTGGTTACTGTCTTCCTGAGTCATTTCCTCAGATGCCCAGTAAGATAATGGAATAGTCCCAATGTAGTGGGCACTGGGGGTGGGGGAGGGTTGAGTCACTCATGTATTAATTATTCTGAGGCCATTTTAGCCTATGGATTTTTAGAAAAGAAAAAAAAACATATCTAATTAGAGAAAAGTAAATAAAAGAATCTTAACCAAACATTTATGATGTATTTTAAGGAGCCCTTGGTAGCTTGGGGCCTAAGACAATCGACAATCCTTACCTGATGGTAAAGTCTGCCTCTGACTATAATTGGTGCAAGTAGTGATCGCCTTCTTTTAATTTGGATAGTAATAGTAAGGAAAATATTTTAATTTGAATATTTGATCACATACAGTTGTGTATATCAGACAGCCATTCTGGCTGGCATTCACTCTCTTGGACAGTGATTTTTTTTTTTTGGGACGTGTTGGACATGTGTTTTTGTAGTTTTGTAGTTTTTTTGGTTTTTTTTTCTTCGTAGTTTGGTTACAAGTGTTGTAGTTTGGATATGTGTTGTTGTGTTTGTGTTGCACTGCTGTGGGCTGGGGAAGCGACATTTTGTTTAATTTCATGTGTGCAAGTGCATGAAATGAAATGACAAATGTGTCTGATTCCCGATATATGTAAGTGTGTTGGTGCATGAACCTATTCTCAGTCATCAATCACCACACAAAAGACATAGCATTTGGGCCTTCCCACAGTGTTGTCGTTTGAGTCTGTCCTGGCACGGTGGAGTATGACACCTATATATCCCCAAAGTTCTCTGGCTTGTACAGCCCTTTAGTTAATGCCACGCCCTTGGTGAATTTGCTAGAAGTTAATATGGATGAAAAATGAGGCACACTCACAATGTGTGACTTGAGAAGAGCATCAATGACTAGGGACTCGACTGGATGTACAGTAGCTATTTACCAGTTTATTCAGGTTGGCTACTAGGCGTCTTCATACAGCATCATCATTCTCTGACACCAAGGAAGCAAGAGTTCAAAGGTGATGCAGCACCGTGTTTAAGTTATCGTTTGAAAAAAAAACTTGGCAGGTTTGCAGATTACTAGTCAGAACATGGACACAGTTTTAAGAGCTTTGGAGACCATCTAGATTTAAAACATGAGTCTGATAGCTGTGGCCACTAGATATTTGGCATTTATAATCACCTTTGGACCTTCTAGAATGTTTACTTGGGTAGAAAATTACAACCTACAAGACTGAGTTGGCAAACCATCTGTCTCACATCTCTTAACAACATATTTACAGATCACAGGAGAGTTATTACATGCAACCAAACAGAACTTTCCACACGGTAACAACCAACAGGGACCAGCCTCCTGCTAATGGTAAATGGACTGCATTTATATAGAGCTTCTCTAGTCTAAAGACCACTCAAAACTCTACACAGTGTATGTCGCCATTTATCAGGAGCAGTTAGGGGTTCAGTGTCTTGCTCAAGGACACTTCGACACGCTCGCCGCAGGAGCCCAGGATCGAACCATTGACCTTCCGATTACTAGACGACTAGATGACTAGTAACACTTGCCAGTATATCTGGACGCCTGTGATAGGGATAGTGGCCTGAGAAATGCACACATATTTTATCGCTCACAAAAACTGTCCTCTGTGAAATGATTACTCTGGCTAATCATTTCTAACCTCATTTGTTGTGTTATCCTAGCTCCCACTCTTCTCTTCTCTTCTCTTCTCTTCTCTTCTCTTCTCTTCTCTTCTCTTCTCTTCTCTTCTCTTCTCTTCTCTTCTCTTCTCTTCTCTTCTCTTCTCTTCTCTTCTCTTCTCTTCTCTTCCCTTCCCTTCTCTTCTCTTCTCTTCTCTTCTCTTCTCTTCTCTTCTTCTCTTCTCTTATCTCCCCTTCCCTTCTCTTCTCCTCTCCTCTTCTCTTATCTCCTCTTCTCTTCTCTCCTCTCCTCTCCTCTTCTCTTCCATGCTAGGTTGTCATTCGGCTGCAGCCTGAGCTGAAAGGGACCATATAATGAGGTTTTTAACTGCCTGTTTTCTTGCTGTGTGTGAACACGTAATGTGGCATTTTTAGTACCCACAAAGCTCAAATTAGTGCAAAATAAGAAAACTAAGTACAATATGTGATGCTGCAAAAACACAGCTATCACATCTTTCCACTAACAATTTCAGAGCAATTAAGGACCGCATAGGGTTTTAATTTCACATGGCGAAATTGTGTAGAGTGATAGTCTAAAGTTGATTTTGATTATTTCCAGCATGTCTGGTTACAGACGCCATTTCACATGCTCCATGACTACCACCGAGGCGTTGCCGTAGTTACAGGCATTGAACAGCGGCCATTTTAAATTTTCTGAAAAATACTATTAAAATGTTAATTTTGGTGTCGGCCGCTTCTTATCAGACATACTAACATATGCAATGCATTAATATGTCAACTGGGTATTTACCAGTTTTCCTGTATTCTTACTGTTTGTTTACATATGTATTAATTTGATGTGGCCTTTCTCTCTTGTAGGGGCGTGGTGAGGGTTGGGGATGGAGATAATGCCCACTATTTTTATTTACTTGCTCATTTTGTCATGTCTTGTCTCAGCTGTTGTGGTTTGTGTTGTATACGAAAATCTAAAAAAAACAAAACAAAACGTGGGCGGTCATTTTGACGGCCCATGGTCGTTCTTTTTTTTTTTTATTAAACTGCACGTGTTATAGGCCTTGTTACGTTTGTTAGATTAGCAATATGTGTTTTCAGTTTTGTTTTCCAGGTAATATTTTCACTTTTTCAATTTTGCTATTCAAGTTCGACCATGTCTCTCTGAAGTTTAAATTGTTTAAAATCATATTATAGCTGGTAAAATTTCAATTTTGGCATCAGTCGTTTCCTAACAGACATACCACTATATGCAATGCAGTAATGTCTCAACTGGGTATTTACCTTGACAGAATATAGAGTTTAAAAACCGGCTGTCAGTTTGACCGCCCATGATCGTTTTAGGTAGGAGCGGAATCCCGGTCGTTCTAGTAAACAAACGTGTGTCGAATTAAGTGTTTTACTGATCCACTGTGTTTACAGCCGGGCTCGGTGCCCTGTGGGTTCCCCAGTAGAAACCTACACTGAGTAAGACAACAATGTGTGTTTAATAAAGCTGCTGGGATGAATATGATCTCACTGTGTCTCTTCCCCAGGCCTCGCTATAAGGGATATTATAATGTAGCGAGAAGTCTTACAATTTCTTAAATATCTAAACCCCATATCTCCAGAATTGTCCATTCAGAGATAATTAGTTATTCTGAAATAGCCTTCCATGTATTGTATTGGTGTACAGTCGCATCACTTACTAGGCATGGTCAAGAGGGTCACTGAGGATTTCCACAATACTGTAGAAAAAGACCAGGGATGAATGATGTACATATATGTGTGTTCCTTTTAAAGCAAGAAAATAAAAGTAAGTTGTGCAGTTATGAAACAAAATAAAATAATGCCTGAGGATTACTGAGAAGTTTGCTCAACTTTTCTCACTATCTAAGCAAAACGGAGAGCTGCCGATTCAGAGAACCCAGCCGCTGTGTGTGTGTCTGTGTGTGTGTGTGTGTCACATTGAGAGATTTAACTTGATTTCACTTCTCCACAATGCCGATCCCCACCTGGGTAATGACTTCCCTAATGCATATTTAATCCACAGGTTTCAGTTTCCACAAACGCTCCCCCAGCAGGCAGTTTCCTGCCAGCACGCCAGATTACACTACCAGTCAGCCGCTGCAAAGCCACGACTTAGTGGTTTTATGAGCGCTCCTCGGTGTCATAAAGCAGTAGAAAAAGATGTCATAGCTGCAAGCTGCACAGAGAGATGCTTGATAACGCCGATGTTGAGGGTCATCTCCTTGAGTCGACGGCTGAGGAGGCTGACGTTTGTTTCAACTCTCTTATTAAGGCGCCCATTTTCCCATTGACCCGTGCAATGATGTGTTGGGTACATATCTTTGAAGGTGAATATCAACATCAAAACAAGGGACTGGGAGTTGCTTTACACAGACTGGGAAATTCACACACACACACACACACACACACACACACACACACACACACACACATACACACACACACATATATATATATATACATATATATTCTGAGAAAGGGAATACAAGAAAGGGTAAACGGCCTGAACAATTTACGGAGCTGATCAACAAAAGTGCCATTTGGTGTCCGGGTAGTGTAGCGGTGGGCAGCACGGTGGCGCAGTGGTCAGCGTGGTCGCCTCACAGTAAGAAGTTTCTGGATTTGAGCCCCGGGGTAGTCCAACCTTGGTGGGTCGTCCCAGGTCGTCCTCTGTGTGGAGTTTGCATGTTCTCCCCGTGTCTGTGTGGGTTTCATCCGGGGGCTCCGGTTTCCTTCCACAGTCCAAACACAAGCGGGTCAGATGAATCGGCCGTACTAGATTGTCCCTAGCTGTGAATGTTTGCATCGGCCCTGTGATGGCCTTGCGGCCTGTCCAGGGTGTCTCCCCACCTTCCGCCCAGTGGCTGCTGGAGTAGGCTCAAGCATCCCCGCAACCCTGAGAGCAGGATAAGCGGTTCAGATAATGGATGAATGGATGGACAGTGTAGCAGTCTGTACTGTTGCCTATACATGGGGACTACCGGTTAGAATCCCTGTGTTAACCTCCGGCTTGGACGGGCATCCTTACAGACACAATTGGCTGTGTCTGTGGGTTGGAAGCCGGATTGTGGTACGTGTCCTTGTTGCTGCACTATCACCTCCTCTGGTCGGTCTGGGCACCTGTTTAGGGGTAGGGGGAACTGGGGGGAATAGCGTGATCCTCCCACGCACTATGTCCCCCTGGTGAAACTCCTCACTGTCAGGTGAATAGAAGAAGCTGGCGACTCCACATTTATGGGAGGAGGCATGCGGTAGTCTGCAGCCCTCCCTGGATTGGCAGAGGGGGTGGAGCAGCGACCTGGATGGCTCGGAAGAGTGGGGTAATTGGACGGGTACAATTGGGGAGAACAAAGGGGGAAAGTCCAATAATAACAGGAATAATATAATTCCTTCTGCAATAAGGGAATGGCCCACATGTCCCACTGTTACAGCCATTTTAAAAAAAGGTTGTGATCATTCTTAATGGGTGCGAGCTCAGTCTAGCTTTGTCCTGTTGATTATATCACTCACTTGTGTGTTGTGTGTTTAATGGTATTGTGTTGTATTGTATTGTATTGTATTGTATTGTGGTGTATGGTTTTGTGGGGTGTACAATGTTGTATAGTATGTATTGTTGTGTATTTTAGTGTTATTGTATTGTGTTGTGCTGTACCACATCTGTTTTTATTTTTTTTTGTGTGTTGACCTGCCGAGGGACAACGGATGTAAATTAGCAGTATGCTACAATCAGGCACGTTTACATGTGTATCTGCGATACCAATGCTCATTAATATGCACTGCCCGTATTCAAACAAACAAACAAACAAATAAATACATTATATTTCATTGCTTCATTCACTTAATAAAAGCACAAACGGATAGATAGATGGATAGGTAGATGGATAGGTAGATAGATAGATAGATAGATAGATAGATAGATAGATAGATAGATAGATAGATAGATAGATAGATAGATAGATAGATAGATAGATAGATAGATAGATAGATAGATAGATAGATAGATAGATAGATAGATAGATAGATAGATAGATAGATAGATAGATATTGTAACAGTCCCCTCTGTCTTGGAAAGGAGTCTTAAAATTGGTGGAAGAACTTGTTTGTATTGTAGATTTGAATTAGGAGTAATTCCAAAACATGGCGCGGTTCACATTGGTCAGGAGATGGTGAAAAAGAAAGAAATATGTGTGATGAAATTTGTCCAAACCAAGACGGGAGTGAAATGTGTCGTCGCTCAGCAAAGACGTTTCTCTGCCAAACAGCATCAGTTCTATGAGATAACTGTTGTCCACTTAAGTTTCTCTAACCCTGTGATGGTTTCCAGTCCCTCTACTCCCAGTTTACCATCTAGAACTGCAGAATAAAACATGAGCTCAAAAAATAGGAACTAATTTACATACAAGGTGAAGGACAAGTTTATCTGATCTCCCACAGAAAAGTGTTGCATTGCTAATCATAAAATCAAACTAGCGATGAATTGTCATGACATGAACATATATATTGATGAAGGATACATATTAATTTCAGAGATATTGCACAAGAAATGTTTTGTGAATAAAATAAAGTATTGCATTTCAGTGAATGTGTATTGCACACACTACTGATAGTAGTAGTATTGTGCCGTTAACATTAACCTGCACAAATAAATGCCAAGGAAAGCAGTTTGATAGTTTGGTATTAGTGTATTAGTGTTGCTTACAGATGCTTAAAGTCTGGCTTTGGCCTAAACCTTGGAGGGAGGCTAAGCTAATGGCATTTGAGTTTTCACTGATTTTCCTCATTACTGTGATTTTTCTTTCCCTAATGCTCAGGTTGTCAAATTAGAAAATGAAATGGAAACTGAAAAGCCTTGTGCTTTTTTCTAGTTTGGGGACTCTGCAGATAGCCCGGGCTGTATTTCTAACCCTTAGCAGATGTGGGAGTTTATCTCCAATTTAAATCCCTTCATCTCAACTCACCCTTAGACCTCCATGTAGGCAAGGTGTGCAGACAAAGAGCAAGTTCACCTTTCCCTGTCTGATGGGCCCATGTAAGCCCCAAATCGCAGTAAAATACAGAATTATAAATTGTATATTTAATGGGAAATGTCACTTTTCATATTGTGCCCGTCCATTAAATATTGATAATCTGCGTTGTCTGTTAAAACTTGACTTTGGTGTAACTCATATTTACAGACAGA
>NC_079211.1:47030603-47113103 GCF_029633865.1 Lampris incognitus | reverse complement strand
GTGAAAACAGCAAGAGAGAGAGAGAGCAGAGCGTCATGTACTTTACCCGCTGAATGCAGAGTTCCCCAATGTGGAAAGGACGTGTACAATCTGCCGAAGACCGAGAGGACCAGGGAGTACTCCTTGGACCTTAAAGACAAGTAGATGTCTTCCACTCAGCTTTTCCCTTCATCCGGACATGTTGACGATTTCCCGCCTGTGTTTCACTCGTGGTTTTCATCGCCTTGACTCGCTTCATTCGTCAGCCATCACCCTGGTTCCCGCCATGGATGTATTATAGATTGGATACACTACGGGGAACGCCCCCCCCATTCATTCCTATGGAAGTTGCTCAATGGCGCATGAAGCCGGTGCTCAGTAGCGCATTTAATAGGGACCAAGCTCGGTACTGCACCTGGGACCAAGCTCGGTACTGCACCTGGGCCCAAAAAGACTTTTTCACGTCCGCCAGCATGGGGAAAGAGACAATAATTACGAGAAAGGAAATTGTTTGTGGCTACTAACCAAAGTCGGAATCATCTCTGTGTATTGTCAGGTTTTGACATCTGAGTGTTTTTTTCTTTTTTAATTCGACATTTAATTCACCACCTACCTTTAGGAACCTACGTCTGGGCGCCGTTGATGTGCACGATCTTGCCGGCCCCAGCCTGCATGCACGCGCTCCCAGCTGATCAGTCATTGATCACCATCCAAGCTGATCACCGACCCTCCAGCGAACGGAGGAAAATTCGAATATAGGCTATACAATGATGTCAATTAAAACAGATGTATATTAATTTATATAAATATGTTGTTTAATATGGTATGTCAGCTAATTATGGTCTGTTTCTGACCAACGTACTTGCCACCGCTGGGCCCAGCGCATTCACAAGCACATCCCACACATTCTTTCCGGTTCGTGGGGGCTTGGTTCCAACTCATGGTCTGTGTGTAACAATAACCAATGCACCTGCTATTTTATTTTGCTGCTTGACGTAGTCAAGTGAAACGGCCATTTGTTTTTTGGTCCCAAGCATCGACTCAGGCCTGCAACGTTTTATTTTGAAAAAAAGAGACATTCTTTTGTTTGTTTTTTGCAGTATTGAGGGTGTGTGAGAGTGTGTGTGGGCCCTTTGGATAGGAGGTATATAGGTAACGAAATAAGAAAAGTGTTTAAAGTCAAATGGGATTGAATTAGAAAGCCCATTATCAAAAGGTCAATAAATTTAAGTGATGTGAAGTATCTTGTCCTTTGAAGAATTGTTATTTTTTTATTATTGATTTAGATATTTGTTTTTTTACATTTACTAAATTCATAATTTGCATTTAAAGTATTGTGTGTGTCATGTTTACATTTCATGAAGGTTTATTTTGGGTTAGAAGTATAAATACTGGTTAAAGAAATTGTTCATTAGGGAACAAATACTTTAAAACATAATTCCTAGTAGGATTAAACAAAAGTAGTATATATATATATTCCTGCTAAATGGAGGCACCGTCGCCAATTAAAATTCATTTTTGTATAAAAGAAAAAGGATAAGCTTAGGAATTTCATTTATTGTGCACAGGTTAGCACGGCAGCCATTTGTTAAAAGTACCCAGGGCCCCGCCCATCGTACTACAAACCCTAGTTATACAGTGAAAACTATATAGCTACGTGGGACGGGTGTTACACAGAGATTTGTTCACTGAGTTTGATGTGTGGGTTTGTTGATCAGTTCAGAATATTGTTAATCGTTTATCTGTGTGCTATACCGTGCTTATTTACATTTTCGGAAAAAAATCATCACTCATTCATTCATTCAAAATCTTAGGAAATTTAGCTACCCCATACCTGATGCCGTAGCACCTTCTCAGCAGATATTCATTGATATTTTCCATCTGTTGTACAGCAAACATAGTGTACATCACTGTCCTCATTATGTAACAAAAATAAAAGGAAATCGGTTTTGACAAAAGTTGTAATTTAACTGATCCTGTTCTGTATTACAGTGTGTGATTACAGAAGAGGAAAACAACAGGATGGAGAGACCCTCAACTGTAACACAGGAAGTGAGGAGATGGAGAAAGCAGGGCCCTCATAGTAAAGAGCTGTGCCCCACTCCATTGCAGGAGGACATGATGATGATGACAGATGTGGTTTACTTTGTGCGAGCATGCCTGGAGAGGACTGCACACCTCCAGACATTTATCCAGGGGAGATCCATTTATGAAGAGGAACTCTTCAAATACAAAGAGGCAAATGGTGCTCTTTCCACCAAGGAGGCCATTGAGCAAGAAAAAAAGTCAGCTGAATTGCAAGAAGAAAGGATGAGGATGGCAGAGGTGGAAGATATTTTGCAAACCATCCTGAAAATGACTGCACACTTCCAGAGATCTCTCCAGGAGAGAGCCAATTATGAAAACAAACTCCTCTGCCAGAATGAGAACCTCCAGACCGAGTTTCTTCTCAGATCAGAAGAGGCACAGGCCGCATGCTCCGCGAAGGAGGCCATTGAGCAAGAAAAGCAATCAATTCTCCTGGACAAAGACAAGCTCCTGCAGGAGGTGGAGGCCCTGCAGAGATATGCTGCCCTGGTGAGCGCTGCCGCCCTGAAAGAGGAGAAGTTAAATGCTGTTGCTATTGAGAAAATAAATGCACTAGTGGAGCAGGTGGAGCGCCATGCTGACGATGCTGATCTTTGGGAGCAGCGCAATAAAAAGATTGTTTCTGAGGCAGAGGAGGAGCTACATAGACACCTCCAGCAGTGGCAGGAGGAGAAGGAGCATCTCCTTAATTATCAAAAGAACCTCCTCTGCCAAAATGAGACCCTCCAGACCATGTGTATTCTCAAATCAAGAGAGGCACAGGTCGCTTACTCTTTGAAGGAGGCCATTGAGCAAGAAAAACAGTCAATGCTTCAGGACAAAGACAAGCTCCTGCAGGAGGTGGAGGCCCTGCACATATATGCTCTATGTGAGAGCAATTACGCAATGGAGTTAGAGAAGTCAAAAGTTGCCACCATTGAGCCTCTTGTGGAGCGGGTGAAACGCCTCACTGAAGATGCCAAGCTTGTGCAGCAGAGTGACGCAGCCCTGAATAAGGAAACATCCTCTCCTAATGAAGGGGAGATGGAGGCCAAGGGAGAAAATAAAGTCAAGCCCAAGAAGGGCCGTATCAGACGCTTCTTAGCAAGGATGAGGAGGATGTTTTGATGCATTTGTGCCCCCTTTGACAGAGACTTTTTTTGTTAAAAGAGCCCTTCACTCTTCAACCCACTAACAAAAGGCCAACAACAACTTTAAAAAAATAATATAACCTGTCTCTGTCATTGCAATCCGGTTACCTAAGCCCACCTGTCGAATTCGGTTGTCCAGCGTCCTTGAACCTCAGCTGCCCAGTGTCCCCGAGTCTCAGCTGACCAGTGTCCCCATGTCTCAGCTGCCCAGCGTTACCAAGTCTCAACTACCCAGCATCCCTAAGTTTCAGCTACCCAGTGTCCCAGATTTTCAGCTGCCTAGCATCACCAACACTCAGTTGCCCAGCGACCCTGAGTCACACTTGCCCAGCGTCCCTGAGTCTCAGCTGACCAGGGTCCCCGTGTCTCAGCTGCCCAGCGTTACCAAGTCTCAACTACCCTGCATCCCTGAGTCCCAGCTACCCAGCGTCCTAGAGTTTCAGCTGCCGAGCATCTCCAACACTCAGCTGCCCAGAATTTCCGAGTCTCAGCTGCCCAGCGACCCTGAGTCTCAGCTGCCCAGCGTCCCCAAGACTCAGCTGCCCAGTGTTCCCGAGTTCCAAAATTGTCGGTCTGTTCCTGTGCCATCGGCCATCTTTGCCGACGTGCACACTGGTCCTGTGCCGTCGGCCGTCTTTCCCGATGAGAAGTCTGTTCCTGTGCTGTCGGCTGTCTTTGCCGACATGAGATCTGTCCCTGTGCCTTCGGCTGTCTCTGCCGACATGTGGTCTGTTCCTGAGCCGTCAGCCACGCCTCTGAAGCCTGCTCCCTTGTCTCCCGAGTGGCTGCTCCGCCGCCTCTGAGTCCTGTCCCCCGAGTGGCTGCCCCACCGCCTCTGAAGCCTGTCCTGCGAGCAACTGCATCGCTGACTCTCAGCTACTCAGCGTCCCAGAGTTTCAGCTGCCCAGCATCTCCAACACTCAGCTGCCCAGCATCCCCGAGTCTCAGTTGCCCAGCGACCCTGAGTCTCGGCTGCCCAATGTCCCCGAGCGTCAGCTGTCCAGTGTTCCTGAGTTCCAAAATTTTCGGTTTGTTCCTGTGCCATCGGCCATCTTTGCCAACGTGCACACTGGTCCTGTGCCGTCGGCAGTCTTTCCCGATGAGAGGTTTGTTCCTGTGCTGTCGGCTGTCTCTGCCGACATGTGGTCTGTTCCTGAGCCGTCAGCCACGCCTCTGAAGCCTGCTCCCCTGTCTCCCGAGTGGCTGCTCCGCCGCCTCCCAAGCCTGTCACCCGAGCGGCTGTCCCGCTACCTCTGAAGCCTGTCCCGTGAGCAACTGCATCGCTGACTCGCAGCTACTCAGCGTCCCAGAGTTTCAGCTGCCCAGCATCTCCAACACTCAGCTGCCCAGCATCCCCGAGTCTCAGTTGCCCAGCGACCCTGAGTCTCGGCTGCCCAATGTCCCCGAGCGTCAGCTGTCCAGTGTTCCTGAGTTCCAAAATTGTCGGTTTGTTCCTGTGCCATCGGCCATCTTTGCCAACGTGCACACTGGTCCTGTGCCGTCGGCAGTCTTTCCCGATGAGAGGTTTGTTCCTGTGCTGTCGGCTGTCTTTGCCGACATGAGATCCGTCCCTGTGCCTTCGGCTGTCTCTGCCGACATGTGGTCTGTTCCTGAGCCGTCAGCCACGCCTCTGAAGCCTGCTCCCCTGTCTCCCGAGTGGCTGCTCCGCCGCCTCCCAAGCCTGTCACCCGAGCGGCTGTCCCGCTACCTCTGAATCCTGTCCCTTGAGCAGCTGCCGGGCCTCCTACGAAGCCTGTCCCGCGAGAGACTGCCCCGCTGCTTCCGAAGCCTGTCTCCTGAGCGGATTTAACACCGCCTCCTAAACCTGACCCCCGAGTGGCGCCAGGCCGCATTTGAAGCCTGTCCTTTGATCGGCTGCCCCACCGCCTCCAAAACCTGTCCTCCGAGTGGCTGCCACTCTGCCTCCGATGTCTGTTTCCCGAGCAGCTGCTGGGCCACCTCCGGAACATGTCTCCCGAGTGGGTGTCCCGCCGTCTCCAATGCCTGTCCCTGGAGTGGCTGCCGGGCCTCCTCCAAAGCCTGTCCCCCAAGCGGCAGTCCCGCCATGTCCGAAGCCTGTCCGCTGAGCGGCTTTGCCACCGCCTCCTAAACCTGTACCCTGAGCGGCTGACAGGCCGCCTCCAAAACCTGTCTCCCGAGTGGCCGTCCCACCACATCCGAAGCCTGTCCCGCAGCGGCTGCCCTGCTGCCTCCGGAGCTTGTCCCCCAAGCGGCTGTCCCGCTGCCTCCGAGGTCTGTTTCCCAAGTGGCTGCCATGCCGCCTCCGAGGTCTGCTTCGCTAACGGATGCCTGGTCGCATCCGAAGGCTGTGCTCCTAGCAGCTGCCGGGCCGCCTCCGAAGCTCGTCCTCCGAGCGGCTGTCCCACTGCCTCTGAATCCTGTCTCTTGAGCAGCTGCAAGGCCTTCCCCAAAGCCTGTCCTGCGAGCGACTTCACCGCTGCTTCCGAAGCCTGTCCCCTGACTGGCTGCCCTGCTGCCTCTGAAGACTGTCCCCTGAGCGGCTTTATCACCGCTTCCTAAGCCTGTACACTTATTTATCTAAATACATAATCCAATATATAATTAAGTTTGTCTGCATTGGTTTCTAATACAAATTGCCAGTAAAAATGTGTTTTATCATAGAGTCATGCCTTTCTCAATTGAATTAACAAATAATTGTCAATATATATGTCATATTTACTTAATTTAGCAATAAATAATAATAATAATAATAATAATAAATAAAAACATGGTTTACAATGTGAGTTAAAGTGCAGTCTGAAGTCCTATTCTTATATGTGTATTTGTACACATGTCATCTGTTTGGAGATTAAAATAAAATGTTTCAAACAATGAAGCACATTTACCCAATTGCTTTTATTGTTTCTCACATAATATGCTTGTTATAGTATATTGTGATTATACCTGTTCCGTTGCTGCCACCTATAGGCGGACCAGGGTATTGATATTACGGGTGCCTTGGAGTGTCACGTGAAAGTTATTGTATAATAAAACCACCAGCTGTCACGACGGCAAATTTCGAATCCCTTTCTCGACTGATTTATGTTATAAACCTAGCAGTATAAGTTGCTCAATACTCTAAGGGAGATACAACAATGCTAATCTAGTGATACCATACCTTTAATATGTAAATGTCAACATAGCTTTAATTATCGCTACACATTAAAAACTGAGTCTGCGTTTAACCTTCAACAAATGAATTAAAAACTAAACATGTCGGGAGAAAACCAAAGTGGAGTCTGACTTATTTGCTGAGCGCTAACAAAGTGAGAGTCAGATGTGGCGAGCCACATGGGACTGACTGGCTTGCAGAGGCTGAATTGCCTGGCACTTCATTGCCCGATCAATGACTGTCAGGAACTGTGGTCCTATTGGAAGGAGAGGAACTGTCGCAGAGGGCGGGTCTTCTGTGGCGGCTAAGGAAGACGGTGAAAGTTTGAGTGTGAAGAAGTTGATGTTTGATTGTGATGACGTCACCAAAAGGTTTGCAGCTGCAAAATGGATTTGTGCGAGTTCGGGTAGGCTGTCGAGACAAAAGGAAATGAACGATGGCTGCCGGGTTTGAGGTGAACTGACCGTTCTGCAGTAGGAGCGGCATCGTCAGCGAACCTGTTGGGCAGTTTGGATGTCTCTCCCTTCCTTTTCTCCCAACTCCCTCCTGAGAGTATTCCCTGCTCCTTGGCTTCGTCCACTTTAGCACTGGGCTTAAGGAGGAATTCGTCTTGGAACAAGGTTTTCGGCTGTTGTTCGGCGTGCAGCGAGGCGCTGCGGTGTCATTCTTCATCCAGCAGAGCAGACACTGTTGACGGTAAATGAGTAGAAATGTGCGAACTTTATACGAACGATTTGCAGCCCCCCCCCGGAAACTAACTGCGGTGTTAAATTAAATAAATGCTGTTATTGTCCCAGTTCACCGTCCCACCAGTTCTGTTAGCTAGAGAGAAAGGCTGAGAAGCTGTGAGGTTGCAACACATTCACTTAGGCCTGTACTAGCACACAACATGCAGCGAGGCCTCACTACATCGGTATAGTTGAGCCGTTACACGGAGGAAGAGATTTACCGAGCAGCTTTATGGAGATCCTCCCTGTTTAGGCTTGTCCATTTTCTTCAGAGGGGCAGAAACACTTCAGAGGGAATTGTCAGATCCAAAGTTAATACTGCGGTACTGGGTCGGTTCTGCGGGGGTATCAACGGGAGCAACCGCACCGGGCGCAGGTCTGGAGGGGCGCTGAGTCTGCTTTAAGTGCAGGGATTGTTAATTGTGTGTCTCAGCAGTGCAAAGAGGCCCTGTATGTTGCTCCTCCTGGCAGTTTCCCTATTTTCTGAGAACGATTTATTTTCAAAAATGTATCAAAAGTTGTGTCGTCCTCCCCCTCCCCCATGAGTTAGTATAGCCTATGGTGAAGACGTGAAATTCGGTTCTACTAACCAAAAAAATGTCTGGAAACAAATCTGGTTGTAAGAAAAGAAAATTACAGAAATGTAAGGTAGAAAATGCAAAAAAAAAGAGGCAGAAAATGCAAAGAAGGTATATGGTGCTTGGCTTAACGTTCGAGCAGCAGAACACTTGGAGGATGCTGTGGATAGCAATGAAGCTAGCACATCCACCACATGTGCTAACTCAGCAGCAGAGGATACCGGAGCGGACAGCGACCGTGGCGCTTGTGCTAGCACCTCCACCGCTATCGAGAATGCAAACGACCATCAAGAATCTGTCGAGGAAGAGGGAAGTCACGAAAGTGATGGGGATTGTGAGTTAGACGTATTTGATCCTGCACAGTGGCCAGACAGAATGCAGGATGATGACATCAGAACGGACATAGTCAGAAATAAACCACTGCAGGTGACCGATTTTGATTTCCCTAAAATGGATGGGCGTCGTTTCACTGCAGATAATTACACCAGGACAGTTGGTGCCCTAAAAGTACCTCGGTCATGGTTAGTCTACTCAAAGTCTGCCAATGCTGTCTTCTGTTTCTGTTTTAAGTTGTTTGGAACTGACAAAGGGGTCTTCCTTACTGGTTTTTCAAACTGGGTCAAGTTATCAACGAGACTGACTGAACATGAGAGTTATCGTTCTCATCTTGACAATTTTTCAAAGTGGATAACTATGGAATTCGCTTTGGCTACTGGTACAACGATTGACAGCCACCAGCAAGCAGAGCTTCTCAGTGAGTGACAACGGTGGCATGAAGTGCTTAGCTAAATTTTGGATTGCATCATGTTTCTTGCATTACAAAACCTTGCATTTAGAGGAAGTGTCGATCGCCTTTACCAAGAAAACAATGGCAATTTTCTTAAGCTTGTGGAATTTTTGGCCAAATATGATGCTCCATTAGCACGACATCTCAATCATTCCAAGACTACCCACTACCTCAGCAAAAACATTCAAAATGAGTTTATTGGACTCCTACCTGAGACAGTGTTGGAAAAAATCGTGCAGAAGGTCAAAACAGCTGGATATTACAGCATCATGATGGATTGCACACCAGAAGTGTCGCACAACGAACAGTTCTCTCTCGTTTTGTGATATGTTACAACAGACCAGAAGGTAGAGGTGCATGAGAGCTTTTTTGAATTCATTGCTGTGAAAAGCACAACAGGCGAGGCACTTGCAGACACACTGCTGGAAAGGCTGGCTAAATATGGCATTAACATTGATGATTGCAGGGGACAATGTTTCGATAACGGGGCCAACATGAGGGGTGTGCACAGGGGAGTACAAGCAAGGGTGAAGCAGGTTAACAAGCGGGCTTTCTTTGTGCCCTGTTGCCCTCACAACTTGAATCTGGCCATTGAACATGCAGCCGAGTCCTCGAACGAGGCCAAGAAGTTTTTTGGAGTGCTAAATCAGCTAGACAAATTATTCGGAAAATCAAAGAAACGTTGGGGGATTCTTGAAAAACATATACGCATCACACTGAAACATCTCTCAGAGACCAGATGGAGCGCTCGCGCTGACGCGACAAGAACGGTAATTGAGCAGCTACCCCAGGTCATAGATGCACTCATAGCCATCAGTGAAGATAGCACCTATGATTCCGAGACCTCCTGTAAAGTCACAAGTCTCGTACAGGCAATTGAAACATTTGCCTTTTCTGTCAGCTTAGTTGTTTGGCACAAAGTGCTGAATACAGTCAATCAGGCCAGTGTCGTCCTGCAGTCACGACATTTGAGCATCGGTGGTGCAGTAAGAGTTGTCACAGCTATAGAAGAAGAGACGGAACAATGTCGACTGAACGGTTTCCAAGATGCTGCTGAAAAAGCAGAAGAACTTGCAGAGAATATTGACAGTCCACCGGCTTTCCCTGAACATCGCACGCGACGCCGAAAACGACTTCCCGGTGAAACGTCAGTGGATGAGCCTTTGACAGGGGAGGACAAGTTTAGAGTGAGCTTTTTCGACCGCTTGACCGACACAGTGATAACTGAGACAGAAGAGCGTTTTTCATATGTGAGTCAGTGCGATCGTCTTTTCCACGTTTTGGAGGACATTAAAAATGTTAACCTGATTGACAACCACAGAGAGGCCCGTGAAGAGCTCGCGGAGTTTGTGGGGGGATTGACGGTGGAGAACTGGACAGTGGATTTGGATTTTTGTCACGTCTGCTCCCAGCTGATGTAAAAACAACCTGTGAAGTGCTGGATGTTTTAGTTGAGAGAGACATGAAAACGGCCTTTCTCAACACTGCTGCTGCTTGCCAGGGGTTTCTTACAACTCCATTCTCTGTCACAAGTGCAGAGCACTCTTTCAGCAAACTGACATTGATCAAGACACATTTGAGATCAACGATGTCCCAAGAAAGACTGTCTGCGTTGGCTGTGTTGTCCATCGAGGACCGTGTGGCAAGACAGGTGGACTACAATGACACACCTGCAGCATTTGCAGCGGTCAAGACACGACGCGTCAAGTTGTAAGGTGAGATAATGAGGAGGACTTTACAATAGCCCACTGTGGCATGGCTGCTGGTCATTGTGTCCTGTGGTTGATGTTATGTGGAATAGGTTGTTTCTTCTGCTAGCCTGTGCTGCTCACCCCACACACAGGCCTATAGGCTTTATGGCTGTTGGTGGTTGTCACAGTCGTGCATGTCTGTGGGTTTTTTTTTTTTGGGGAGGGGGGCGGTGAGCGATGGTTGCTCCCCGGCCCAGAATAGCATAGGATCGGCCCTGCTGCGGTAAAGACGCATTATGTTCAATATCCGTTTGGATATTCCCGTCCAGCGGCTCGTAGCTTCCTAGCATGTGATATATCCTGATGTGGGGATTTGTATTCTACGGTGTTTTCTTTATGAGTTGGTTTTTTTCTCCTCGGGTTTGATGTTGTGTTTCAAAACGCTTTAGATTTACAAGAAGCTGCTGTGCAGATGTCAGACCAACTGTAATGCAGAACGATTCGCAGAAGTTTATTTATATTTTGATTGTATTTCACAATAAAATTGCAGAGGTTTGGCGTCCGGGTAGAGTAGCGGTCTATTCCGTTGCCTGCCAACACGAAGATCGCCGGTTTGAATCCCCGTGTTACCTCCGGCTTGGTCGAGCGTCCCTGCAGACACAACTACCTGTGTCTGCTGCCGGTGGGAACACGGATGTAGGTATGTGTCCTGGTCGCTGCACCACGCGCTACGCCCCCCCCCCCCCCCCCGTGGCGAAATTCCTCCCTCCTCACTGTCAGGTGAAAAGAAACGGCTGGCGACTCCACATGTGTCAGAGGAAGCATGTGGTAGTCTTCAGCCCTCCCCAGATCGGCAGAGGGGGTGGAGCAGCGACCGGGACGGTTCGGAAGAGTGGGCCAAGTACAATCTGGGAGAACAAAGGGGGGAAAAATACCCCCCCCAAAAAAAAATTAAAAAATTAAAAAAAATACACAGGTTTGACAAATCTAGAAGCACATCTTATTTAAACTCTAGTACATGTTGATAGATGTAGTCCATATTTAACAAGTCCAGCTGCTATGGTTGTCCAGCTAGACCAGGTGGTACGTACCCTGCCCCACCACGTTATGAATGCACAGCTCTTCATAGCAACGTACACTTTTTGGACGGAGAATATAGATGGTTTGAAAGAGGGGTGAAGGAAGCCATCTATGCGAAACTGGAAAAACCATCCGTCAACAGAGGAGGAGGTCTGCGACACCACCTATCTCCCACTTACAATGCCGTCCTTTCATCTCTACCCAGGAGACTCAAGAAGCCTAGCCTCCAAGAACACCAGTGGGTCACTAACACCCCCAACGACTCTCATGACCACTGAACAATGAAGTCGAAACTAACACCCCCAACGACCGTCGCTGCTAAACCAATGCAAATCAATAACTCCAATAACAACGGGCGAGGCCAAACATCGGTACACAAAAGAGTCACGCATATCTATGGCTCTGTTAGCAATGGACGTTGATAAACATCGGAACACAAAGAGCCATGGACATCTATAGCTCTGACAACGACTCCTAGAGGGTAAATTCTGAGTGTCATCACCAGCCAGTCAGACTTGGTCTAGTCAGAAAGGCACGAACTGAGGAAACCTCTTGGATGAGAGGCGAAATGTCTTCACGGATATATACCAAGTCCAGTTGCACTCAATTCAACTCCTTTGGCTAACCATGACCTGGATGAATGAGAACATTCACAGACATCTTCATAAGTTATGTCCTTGTTTGTTGGGGCTTGACGGGCAAGTCTGTATTTGTGAACCAGTCCACGAATTGTTCTTAACCATCTGCAGTTGGTCTGGCATCTCCACATTAGGTTCTTGTCAATCTAATGTGAGTTGAAATACATCACAATTGCCATACAAAAACCAAAAAAAAAAAAAAAACAACTCTTGAAGAAAACACTAGATTACAAATTCACAAATCAGGAAATGTCAAACTGAATAACTTTGAAATGTCCACGCCATAGGAGTGAGAAGTTATGAGCCGCTGAATTTGAATATCAAACGGATATCCAATGAAATGTGTCTTCACCAGCGTATGGGCCCTATTTACCCTGACAAAAGGAAAATGGAGAATGAGTTTTTACAGAAGTCTCACAACAACACCAAGGCTTCACACATTGTGTTTCACACTCTGACTAGTGTTTGATTTAATATGTCACCCGCAGCAAATACTTCTGCCTACGCTATCACTGTACGTAGGGGGTTTAGTTTCAAGACAGTCAGCAGGAGGGTATTTATGAGGGAACTCCATTGTTAGCTGGTACGGCTTCCTGCTACTGGGTCATATTTCCCCTGCTGGGAGGGAGAGACGGCAGGGTGTTACGTCTGCATAGGACAACACAATATTATCTTATATTGAACCGTTGTCATTGTATCTACAACACATACAATCACACAACAGTCCTGGCTGTACTCCCCTCTGTTCTGGGCAGGATGGTGACGGGAGAGAGGGCAGGAGGCCAGGTAAGAAATCAATACCTCAGAAAATAAGACGCAAACAGAAGGGTGGCTTCATAACAACAGATTTGCTGTGTGTGTGTGTGTGTGTGTGTGTGTGTGTGTGTGTGTGTGTGTGTGTGTGTGTGTGTGTGTGTGTGTGTGTGTGTGTCTTCTTCTGGATCGCTACCTTGCCGTTGTGGAGAGGCTTGCATGTACCGATGATCCCGATAGCTATGCCGTCCGGAGCTGGTGAAACTGGGCCAGATCCGGGCCAGATGTATCACGGGACTGGCACGGACCTGCGAAACGGATTTTTGTACAAGGGGCCAATATGGACGTGGATCCAGCTTACGGAGCTGTACCAGCTTTGGGCCGTACCTGGCCCAAAGCTGGTACGGACCCACAGTATTTCTAGGAGCGGATGTGATTGCTATAATGATCTGCCAGAATCGGCACAGAGCCGGGTGGCAGTCTATGGGCGGATGTGTTTCCTAAGCGGATCTGCCGGACTGTGGGTGGATCCGGCCCAGTGTCAGGTGATATGAGAGTAAGGTCACCCAAGGCGGATAGGTCAAGTGGGAGGTTCCAGACAAAGCACGATCCAAAAAAGATCTCAACGGTAGAACTGATGGAAGATGTCTCCAGGCCACTACGGCAGTGAAGCTGGATGAAGGCTGCAACAGAGGGTGCTCCCCAGTCGTCTTGGTTCTCCATGACATGGGACTCTGGTCTCTCCCTGCCAAGGACCGTGTGACGGCTGCAGGCACATCAGCCACTCCACATAAGCTGCATGTGCACGTGCAGGAATCCTCCCATTATGTGGCTCCAGGATCAGCATCTACACCCACCTGAGGACCCAGAGAGACCCAGAGGGAGGACGGTCATACTTAACCCCATGTGACCGCTGATGATGATGATGATGATGATGATGATGATGATGATGATGGTGGTGTGTGTATGTGTGAGTCTGAAGTTTGGCTCTGGTGCTGCTGAATTTGTTTTGCTTGATTGCGTGCAGCATCTCACCTCTTTGCCAATTATTTGTCTATTATCGTTGTTTTTTGAAGAAATATTGTTGCTCATTGCTCATCTTAAGCAATTAAGAGCTCTTTTTTTATTTTGATGCCATTTCAATCTAGGGGCCCATATTTATTTTATTTTTTTCGTCTTTTAAGACTGGGATCTCATTGTGTGAATCATATAGCTGCAAATTACATTCCCTGGTTCTGCCTTTTCCCCTAATGAAGTCATAATTGTAAATTAAACCAAGAGGCCCTAATCTGTCTCACACTATCCTACTGTTTAGATATTGCATCATTGTTGGAGCTGTCAGGATAAGGATGATGTTCAAACATTTCACTTTATTGATGCAAACCAATTATTTTTATGACAATGTCCAAATTAAGCCACATGGACATATGAACAGTAAGAGGAGAGACAATTTGGACAAGAAATAGTCTTTGCTGGTGTGTAACCTGGAAAGAACTTGGGCCATAACTGTCAGATAGAGATCCATCAATAGTCATGTTATTTTCTTACCAAAGGGGTCTAAATTAGCCAAATGTTTTCAAGGGGGGACAACAGTGCTCTCTTAGTGCTGATGGTCCATTACTGTTAACTACTACTACTACTATTACTTCTTCTTTTGGCTCCTCCCGCTAGGGGGCGCCACAGCGGATCATCCGTTTCCATCTCCTATCCTCTGCATCTTCCTCTGTCATGCCAGCCACCTGCAAGTCGTAGTGCCAACATTCAAAATTCCGACTCTCACCTCCACACTCCTACCCTTCCTCCTCTCCTGCTGCCTCTGGACATGCCCCCCCCCCTTCACCCAACAGTAGTGTAGTTTCCACCAGCCCCCTGCTAGCCAACATTACCGGTGGCGGTCGGTGGTAACCTGTCTCTCGACCTATCCGGAATGGAAATCTGATTTATGATCTTCATATTTGATTTGGCAAAGATTTTACGCCGATACTGTTAACTGTTAACGCCATTACTGTTAACTATATAATGGAAAAGTAATACACACCATCGGCTGTGGTGGTGCTGCTCACTAGAAGTAGAGTTGAAAGTAGGAAAAAACACCGGCTCCATATGTATATCTCCTTTTTATTTCTATTTTATTTAGATTGCATTTAGGCCCTCAGGCCTTCTCCAAAATCAACAATAATAGTAGGACACAGGCACTGGTATGCTGTGTAGGCCACACACTAGTAACACCTCTGATGGTGATTAGACCATCATGTTCCACCACTAGGGGGAGAAAACCTATCAATGGGCATCCAGGTGGCATGGCGGTCAATTGCATTGCCTATCAACATGGGGATCGCCGGATCAAATCCCCGTGTCACCTCCGGCTATGTCGGGCATCCCTACAGACACAACTGGCTGTGTCTACGGGTGGGAAGCCGGATGTGGGTGTGTGTCCTGGTCGCTGCACTAGCAACTCCTCTGGTGGGTCAGGGCGCCTCTCGGGGGAGGTGGGGGGGGGAATAGCTTGATCCTCCCATGTGCTGCGTCCCCCTGACAAAACTGCTCACTGTCAGGTGAAAAGAAGCGGCTGGTGACTCCACATGTATTGGAAGAGGCATGTGGTAGTCTGCAGCCCTCCCCAGATTGGCAGAAGTGGTGGAGCAGTGACCGGGACGGCTCGGAAGAGTGGGGTGATTCGCCAAGTACAATCGGGGAGAATAGGGGGGGGAAAAAAAAAGGAAAACCAATCAAGAGGTCTTCAGTGAATCACAACTCTTAACAGTGACAGGAGCTACAGCCAATCAAATCACTTCAAACAAAGTGACAAGAACCATTATGTCTCATACCACATATAGAGATTTAATTTTTATATAACAACGTTTTGGTTAAGTATATTCAAAAATAGTATAAATACATTTATTTTGAATATATTTCTACCAGGTAGACAGAAGAGTTAAACCTCGGCTTTAGATGAACATCATAAACAACTTAATCTAAATATCCAATAAATATAGGTACATTACAGAAAACACTTCAAGTCATAAGCCGTGACTCCGGTAATGGCCAAGCGAATTTTAAGCAAACTCTCAAAATGTCACCAAAAAAAAAAAAAAAAACAATCAAACAAACAAAAAAACAAATTAGGCACACTTCCATCAACTGGTTTGGAGTGAGTCAGCTAGGCTGCACAGAGCACAGTTTCTTTAAAAGTTGGTGGTATAGGCTGCATTATGCATGGCTGTAATAAGCAGAGTAGAAGAAATAGAGGTTTTGAACCGGAAACACAACCAGTCACCTTGGCCATCTATGAGAGAAAGTGGAGAGAGGTTTTCAGGAATTGTTCCAATTGGAAAAGTTGTAATTGTTCTTTCACGTCAGCTATTATTGGCCATGGGAAGATGTTGACAGCGGAAACTGCTGATCAGTCATGTGAGTTACATCAGACCTTCTTCTGCAAAGGGGTTTCCATATCCCATGTAGTGCATTAACTCTTTCCAACAAGACAAAAACCACCTCAAGCGAGTGTACAAACTTTTTTTGCAAAATTGACTTTTTTTTCAAATTTTATCATGAACCTTTGCTAATGAGATGCTTCAAAATGTGTATAAAAATACAATATGGAAACACAGCTGCTGTCTATATTCAGTCCATGAGGTTACAGGGGCCTCAGATGGTGGATCCAATAGTGTTCCCACCTGGAAAGTAAAACATCCAAGTTACCTCCTCTTGAGGGGAGTGATACCTTCTCAACACCAATAGTTCAATCAGGAGAGCCATAGTGAATGAATTATATATGATTATTTACTACAACAGATTATTTAGAGGAGATTAATACATGTCAAGAAAGTCTTAGGCACATAGACTCATCAGGGAGATTTTGTATTTGAGGGGCATCAGCCCTGAGCAGCAGCATAATACAGTGTATCCCCCATGGAGTCCAGACACTGGTGGTGGTGGCATATGACTTCAGCTGAGATGATAGACAAGATAGATATTCCAGTTCATCTTGCCATGCCTAGGTCAGGGGCATTAACCCTAATATGCATGTCTTTGATGGTGGGAGGATACCCACACAGACATGGGGAGAACATGCAAACGCCACACAGAAAGGGCCTCTTACAGCCTGGGGTTCGAACCCAGGACCCTCAAGCTGTGAGGCGACAGTGCTAACCACTGGGTCACCATGCTGCCCCATAAGGCTGGTGAGGCTGATGAAGAGATAAAACTTGTGATCTGTAAGGACGAAGTGGTGGTGGGGAGGTGGACGGGCACATATAGTAGTGGCACAAATGCCTAGAGGTGCAGAGATAAACGTATTTGAAAAGATAGCAGCAAGATGATAGGCTCACCGTGCAGGTGTGTCACCATGCTATTGGACAGATGAGAACGGGTGACGTGTTCAGCTGATAACTCAATTAATATCCCCAGACAATGATAGCGAGGGAGAATATGAGTGAGCACGCATGACAAAATGGCAGGATAAAATAAGAAATATAACTACAGAACTATGCATTGCAAAAGATAGTCTCCCTGACTGAGCTTTCGCTAAAGGTCAGTATTTTAGACAGGAAATTAAAATTTTACTGGCTAATTCACATTTTTTTTTGTATCTAATATAGTGTCTCTATGTTCAGCATATGAGTTTTCAATTTTCTACTTGTCTTTCCAACATGACCTACCACAAGAGCAAGTGATAAGATAAGTGACCGACTTGGTTTAACAGGAACTAACTGCTTTTATAGTGATACCTTCATCTGTGTGAGCATGTTTACAACTGTTACAGCAGTAAATATAATTACACTGACTACAACCACCACAGTGGCAGTAGCCCTCAGGGAGAGGTGCTAAGGTAGCTTGGGCTGGTACGGATTTAGGAGGAGGTAAATATGAGTGTACCAGGTGTTTTTTTTTGTCCTCTTTTATATACCATAAGAGGTCGTTCTTTCAATACACCATTGAGTTGACAATCAGATTCGAGTATTTTTGTTTGTTTAATGGGATCCCCATTAGCATTTCTTCCTTTGCTCGGCAAAAAAAAAAAACTTTACATTGTGACAGCATCATGACACCTCCCATAACAAAAAAAACAGAACAAACACTAGAACACATACAGAGACAAGCTTCTGACACTACAATAACCCAAATATATGAAATCCAGTGACTTCATTTCCAGTGTTACGCGATATCTTCAGTCTAACCTGAAGAGCTCACTCAGATGAGTGATGAAATGTATCTGTCAGTAAACATTGTATCCAGATGAACTGATTCAACTTTCTTTGATTCCCTGGGTTTACTTCACTTATTCCTTATGCTACAAATGTTTATGTGAGCTATTGTTAGTCCCTTCTAAGGTAGTTGAATAAACTTATGATAATAACTTTGCTCTTCATCTAATAACCAGTAGACATCAGCACTCTCACTAAGACAACTTTTATTTATACACAAAACATACAGACAGCCACACATCAATTAAAGACACACACATACAAACTCATTCACTCGCCCTGTCACACCAAGCATCCATGTTTCCCGGCCTGCTAGCTACAAGGGTGGGTTAAATGTTAGTTGTTTATTAAGCCATTGTGAGAAAGATATTAAGAATGACACACTCTGGTGTGTGGAAAAACTAAATGTATTATTTAGGTTCATTAATTGAGCATTAGAGAGGGGGCAGGAAATTATAAGCAGTAACTTCCTCCTGCTCCTTTTCAAACATATATTTGTTGGATTCTCTATGATATTAATTATAATAGAGACTTCTCTATTAAAATAATTAGGAGAAACTAGCCAACTATCCAAAAACAGTTGGATTCTCGATTAAAATATTTCTCCATTGAGAATTATTTTGTTGAATTCTTCTGGTTTTATTTTGATCATTTGTTGTTTTTTTTATTTATGCTTTAGTCATTTTTTTCTTTTATTTTGCATATTCGAAATGAAGACATTCAATTTGTTTTGAAAGATGTGTTACTAGTGTGTGTCCTACATAACATACCAGTGCCTGTGTCCTACTATTATTGTTGATTTTGTAGAGTGCCTGAGGGCTGAAACATCATCTAAATAACATAGTGATAAAGGAGCAATTAATATGGAGCCAGTATGTGCACCATTTATTCCATCCCTGTTTACCGTCATCAACTCCCAGCACTTCTTCAGGAAGTGCCAAGAGACTCAATATCACATCATACCAAGAATGGGTTTCACAAATTCCACCTGATACTAGAAATTTAAGTTATCAATACCTTGTTGTGACATCCTGGGGGAGCGCCGCAGATGTGAGAAGAGCACTCTGTAATGGCCAGCACTCAAGGACCTTAACAGAATGAGGAGTGATGCTAGCTAAGTTACAGCATTGTTCACGGCTCCATGTTGCCCCGAGGGCCCAGTGCACTTCATTTTGGCCATCCTAGGGCCGAGTAATGGAAAAAAGTGTTGGCCCTGATCAGTTCGGTATGACAGGGTTAAAGGAGCCATGAGGAAGACTAGCACCAAAATGTATAATTATTTAAAATTAAGGTGAGTGCAGACTTTGTTGAAAGATGGAAAATAAAAGTGTCGTTTCCCCCCAAATAATTATATTGACAATCAATGTGTCATTTTAATGTTTTTTTAGGATCCACAAAACCTTACTGTGTTAACGAACTGAGACTGACGTTGCATCTCCAGTGTGAAAATGTGAAGGATTGCTTTACTATGTATCTCATAGAGGTGGATAGGCCAAATAGCCTTCCTCTTAATAATAAACAATTCACCTTTAAGTACAAAAGTGTTACACAACAACAATGTTAGTGTAACTATGACATTCGCTAAAAAAATATATATATATATATATATATATATATATATATATATATATATATCTATATATCTATATCTATCTATATATATCTATCTATATCTATATATATATATATATATATATATATCTATATATATATATACATACATTTACACAAAAAGTAAGGAAATGTGTGTTTGATAGATTATTTCTTTGTTGTAACAATGCTTCTTGGCAATAAATCTTATACCTTTGGAAAGCCTGTTTATTTCCCTTTTAAATGGGGCCACATTTGTAAGGAACATGCATTTGTGGGATGAGCAGCAGAGCTGAATATGTGGGTTGCGCCCATGAAAAATTTGCCAAATCTTCTCTGCCAAAGCCAAACAGCTTATTTTACTGTTGCTATTGACTCTTGTTTTGAGCTTCTGGTACCCCAGGTGCTGACAGTCAGGTGCCTGATATCAGATTTATTGCCAAGAAGCATTGTTACAACAAAGAAATAATTACCAAACACAAATTTCCTTACTTTTTGTGCTAAGTTTATATATATATTACATGCATGGATTAATTACTGTGATACATTTTACTGCCTACTACGGCAGTAATGCGGATGTTGGACAGACATCATCACATACTGTGGTGGAGCTTTGGACATGGTGCTATTCATAAAACCTTCACCTATGAGGAAAACAGTGTTTTACAACAACAGTCTTGGTGTAAGTAAGAGATTCACTGAAAATCGTATTTTACATGCATAGGTTATCATGACAATATGAATTTTGACGGTTACGGTGGTGACACAGTGGTGCAGTGGTTAGTGTGGTCGCCTCACAGTAAGAAGGTCCTGGGTTCGAGCCCCAGGGTAGTCCAACCTTGGGGGGTCGTCCCGGGTCATCCTCTGTGTGGAGTTTGCATGTTCTCCCCGTGTCTGTGTGGGCTTTCTCCGGGGGCTCCGGTTTCCTCCCACAGTCCAAAGTCATGTAGGTCAGATGAATTGGCCGTACTAAATCATCCCTAGGAATGAATGTGTGTGTATGTCGGCCCTGTGATGGCATGGCGGCCTGTCCAGGGTGTCTCCCCGCCTGCCGCCCAATGACTGCTGGGATAGGCTCCTGCATCCCTGTGACCCTGAGAGAAGTATGAGTGGTTTGGATAACAGATGGAATGGATGAATGGATGATGGGAGGGAAGAAACAAGCAGGGGGAAAGAGGAAGTGGATTTGTTTTTTTGGGGGCGGGGGTGTTGTGTCAAAATTGCTCACCTCTCCAAAGGTACCTACATTAGCTTGAAATGTTGCACATATCACCTTTAATGCAACTGTATTTATTTTATTTTTTTTAAATGACACCCTCTTAAATGTCTTTTTCTGACATCATAGTGCGTGGTCATCGCACTCTCAGCTTGATGTGGCTTGTAGCCACAAACCCGCAAACGCACAGTGTGACGGTAGTCTTACTTCAGTCCACACAGTTTGACAAGGTGGATACATCCATGTTTTACCTCATGGACAATATGGAAGACAATAAGCATTCAAGACGGCCACACCTGCGCAGTGTGTGGGGGGGCTCAAATCTGGCATGGACACAGGGGGCGCTGTACTGTTCTGTTCTGCAACTGGCAACCCAACCTGCCCATACAGCAGCTCCACAGGCTTGGGCTGGGTCCATGTCCCCTGAGCCAGCTGGCAGCCTGTCATTCAGGGCAGATGGTCCCCCACCTACAAGCAGGAATGAAGAAAAACTCCATCATCAATTAATCATAATGCCACCACACGTTTTCCATTCTTTCGTGGTGCCTTGCAAAAGCCAACTGGCGAGCAAACAGTCGGGATTTCAGAAGTTTGATTCTAATGTGGGAGCACTGGGTTGTTGCATTTTAAAATGTATTATTGTTGGCTTGGGTTGTTATGGGCCTTTTTTGATCGTAAACAGGGCACTGAGAGGGAAAAAATGGCAAATACAATGTTGAAAAATACAATAAAAGTTTTAATGCCATCAAGAGTGCAGCTCTCATTACAACTTAGGGTGGGCGGGGCAGGGGGGGGGACCACAAACATTGAATTTTCTCAAGAATATTTTCTGGAGAGGATGTTAATAATATCACCAATGTATATCAAATTATGTAACAGACACAGCCATTAATAGTAGCTGAATTGTTATATTAATGAATCACTTTTAGGCCGTCACTATACATATCTTACCTGTCTTACAGAGCCACACATCCCCAAATCCAGCGCCATTCATTCTCTGAAAACAGGCACAGCAGTACAACATGACAATCACCGATAACTGTGTGACACATGATGAGCAGTAATATAAAATCAGAATTTGAAGTTAAGCTTGACAGTCTGTGCACAACTTCTTACGCGGTCCTATGGGAAGAACTGTCTCAAGTTGTTTGGCCAATCTTTTCCGAGACTGTTGACAGGAATACAAATTGTTTTTTTCATATTCTTTTTTTATGGTATTTAGTATTCATGAGTCCATAGGGTTAGTTTTTGTGACAAGAAGGGCATCCGACGTAAAATTTTGCCAAATTGGTATGCGGATTGACAAGACCATATCGGATCAGTTGAGGCCTGTGTTAACGGCCACCATTGGTGCTGTGCCCTCACATGGTACTGATGGAAACTGTATAATCCACTGTGGAGACCCCTGAGGAACAGGGAATAAGCTGAAAGAAGAAGAAAAGAAGAAGAAAGTATGTGTATTCATGGTCTTTTATGGTCATTCAGTGAATATGGGACTGTGTGCCCTAACTACTATGCTTGTGTATAGATAAGATAGCCGACAATGTTTTTTTTTTTACAGTGAAATGCTGGTGGCTTTATTATAAACACAAAACTCAAAGTCAGTACAGTACTTTAACCATACACAAAAAAGTAAAGCCCAATGCATGCACTACACACACACAAACACACACATACAGTACTTCTCATTAAATTAACTAACAGGCAAATGCACTAATAATGAAATTATTTTTACTTAGCAAATACAATTGTTGTCTAACATGTAGAAACATCTGCTTCATGAGGCTACTAGATAAAGGAGCCAAAGGTGTTTTTACAGGTTTCGCTGGTCAACTTTGTCTCTATGCACATGACACATAACACCGTTCAGTGTATCATGAGCCATGTTGGCCCTTAGCCAACTTTTGAGCTTTCTCAGGCTGCTAAAACTCCTCTCTGTTTCACAGGAGGACATTGGCACCATTGACAAAAGTCTAACCAGAGCCTCGACTTGTTCGAATAACCCCTGCACCTCCACTGGCAGTCCCCCCCATTATCTCAGCTTCCTCCTCACTGCAGCTGAAGTGATATACACTGCTCAAAAAAATGAAGGGAACACCTAAAAACACAATATAGACCTCGATGAGTGAAATATTTCAGCTGAAAATCTTTATTTATTAGACAGAGGAATGTGTTTAGAGCAAAATAACCTAAGAATGATCAATGGAAATCAAAATCATTAGCCCATTAAGGTCTGGATTCAGAATCATACTCAAAATCAAAGTGGAAAATGAGAACATAGGCTGATCCAACTTCTGTGGAAATTCTTCAAGACGATTCAAAATGAGGCTCAGTAGTGTGTGTGGCCTCCACGTGTCTGTATGCACTCCTTACAACGTCTGGGCATGCTCCTGATGAGACAACGGATGGTTCTCCTGAGGGATCTCCTCCCAGACCTGGATCGGGGGATCGGTCAACTCCTGGACAGTCTGTGGTGCGACATCGCGTTGGCGGATGGTACGAGACATGATGTCCCAGACGTGCTCGATTGGATTCAGGTCTGGGGAACGTGCAGGCCAGTCCATAGCATCAATGCCCTCGACATACAGGAACTGCTGACACACTCTGGCCACATGAGGACGAGCATTGTCATGCATGAGCAGGAACCCAGGGCCCACTGCACCAGCATATGGTCTGACAATGGGTCTGAGGATCTCATCCCGGTACCTAATGGCAGTCATGGTACCTCTGGCTAGCACGTAGAGGTCTGTGCGGCCCTCCAAGGATATGCCTCCCCAGACCATCACTGACCCACCGCCAAACCGGTCATGCTGGAGGATGTTGCAGGCAGCAGAACGTTCTCCACAGCGTCTCCAGACTCTCTCACGTCTGTCACATGTGTTCAGTGTGAACCTGCTCTCATCTGTGAAGAGCACAGGGCGCCAACGGCAAATCTGCCAACCAAGATGTTCTCCGGCAAAGGTCAATTGGGCTGCACGGTGTTGGGCTGTGAGCACAGGCCCCAATTGTGGACGTCGGGCCCTCATACCATCCTCATGCATTCTGTTTCTCACTGTTTGAGCAGAAACCTGCACATTAGTGGCCTGTTGAAGGTCGTTTTGTAGGGCTCCGGCAGTGCTCCTCCTGTTCCTCCTTGCACAAAGGACCAGATAGCGGTCCTGCTGCGGGGTTGTTGTCCTCCTGCGGCCTCCTCCACGTCTCCTGGTGTACTGGCCTGTCTCCTGGTACCTCCTCCATGCTCTGGACACTGTGCTGGGAGACACATCAAATCTTCTTGCCACAGCACGCATTGATGTGCCATCCTGGATGAGCTGCACTACCTGAGCAACTTCTGTAGGTTGCAGATACCGCCTCATGCCACCTCTAGTGGTGAGGGCACTAGCAAAATGAAAAACTAACCAAAGATCGGCCAGAAAAGATGAGGACAAGCAAATGGTCTGTGGCCACCACCTGCAAATCCATTCCTTTTATAGGGGTTGTCTTGCAAATTGTCTAATTTCCACCTGGTGGAAATTAGACAATTTACCAACAGGTGACATTGATTCACAAATCAGTGTTGCTTCCTAACTGGACAGGTTGATATCTCAAAAGTGTGATTGACTTGGAGCTACATTGCATTGCTTATGTGTTCCCTTTATTTTTTTGAGCAGTGTATATTGTGAAAGAAAGGCAACTGCACAGCAAGAGCATCCCTTTTCAGCTCAGGGTACTGAGCTACCGCCTCATCCACCTGTCCAGTGAGGAGCACATTATCCAGTTTCTGCAGCACCTTAAAACTGTCCTGGTCAAAGCAGTCAGCAAATTGAAAATCCACGTTATCTAAGACCTTGAAGAACTCTGTACGGCATTAGTCAACTGCATTCCTAGCAAAGTTTCTAGAGTTTGGCATCTCAACGGCTTGTTTATGTGCAGACTCAACCAATACAGTTGCCTTCTAGAATAGGTTAACATAGTGGTGGTCATTTTGTTTCGGCAGCTGTTCACCTTAAACTTTATAAAATAAGTGAAACATTGTAGCTATTACGCCTTACTTTTAACAACACGTCTTAGAGCGGTGTTGTGTGTTGATGTGTTAGTGACCTCACATGATTGATATCTTTCAATTTATATATGTTTCCAGTAAAACAGGCTTAAGCTAATAGCACTGTTAAGTGCAACAGCATAGAGTCAGCACTGGATAATCTTAAGAGGTCACTTAAAATATATGAGATCACTTAAAATATTAAGAGATCACTTGGAAAAAAATGAATTGTCAGTGAAAATGTCAAACACACACACACACACACACACACACACACACACATATATATAAAATGTAGTCTTGCCACCATATACTGCACATCTATTCATAGGGACAAGCTGGCAGAAACCCCAGGTGCTATTTAACTTTTTATTGAATAACAAGGTGGTGTCGTGGTGGCCTCAATTGTAGAGGATGTGTATCCTTGTGTTATATATCCAACAACAACAACAACAACAACTTAGTTTTGTATAGCACCTTTCAAGGATTCTAAGGATGCTTTACACAAGATAAGAAAAAAATAAAATAAAAGTTAACACAGTGTGCCCCGCAATGGAATTTCTGGTGCAATTTCTGTGCCCAACAAACATATTGCACCAGGAATTGGTCCAGCCCAATGATCGGATCCCCCGGCACAAACAGAGCAATATAGTGAAGTGTTAAGAGCCACGAGGATTGCCATGACTTGTACAGCAGGAAACCAAACAGACACTGGCCAAGAGGATGGCACGCCACAGAAGAGCTAACACGTCAGGCCAGGACTCCACAGTCTACACCCATCTACAGACCAGTGGCCACTCTTTCAAGGATGAGGATGTGCACATTCTTGATAGAGTGGAAGGCTGGTTTGAACGGGGAGTCAAAAGAGGTCATCTATGTTAAGAGGGAACGACCATCCCTGAACTGAGGGGGGGGGGCGCTAAGAGTACATCTGTCATCAACATATAATGCTGTGATTGCAGCCATTCCCAAATCCTCTGTGAATAGTGTCTGTGAATGTTTTCATTCATCCAGGTCATGGTTATACAAAGGAGTTGAATCAAATGCAACTGGACTTGGTATATATCCGTGAAGACGTTTCACCTCTCATCCAAGAGGCTTCCTCAGTTCATGCCTTTCTGACTAGACCAAGCTAGTCTGACTGGCTGGTGATGAGACTCAGTATTTATCCTCTAGGAGTCGTTGTCAGAGCTATAGATGTCCATGGCTCTTTGTGATCCGATGTTTACCAAGGCCCGTCGCTAACAGAGCCATAGATATGCGTGGCTCTTTTGTGTACCGATGTTTGGCCGCGCCCGTCGCCATCGCAGCTATTGATTTGCATTTGTTTAGCAGCGATGGTCGTTGGGGGTGTTAGTTCCAACTTCCCCATTCAGTGGTAATGAGAGCCGTTGGAGCCGTTAGTGACCGACTGTAGTTCTTGGAGGCTAGGCTTCTTGAGTCTCCTGGGTAGAGATGAAAGGATGGCATTGTAAGTGGGAGATAGGTGGTGTCGCAGACCTCCTCCTCTGTTGACGGATGGTTTTTCCAGTTTCGCATAGATGGCTTCCTTCACCCCTCTTTCAAACCATCTATCTTCTCTGTCCAAAATGTGTACTCTGTGAATAGTACACATTGCCATTGAAACTCTAGTTAATGGTCACAACAATTTGCATGTGAAACCCATCGCCCCCCCCCCACTTTTTCCATCGTTATACCACTGTATTGTTTATAAGGGTGGGGATACCTGCAGTCAGCTGAGACTGAAGGAGTCGCTTTGATGAGTGATGAAAAATCTCTCTCTCAATGAACGTTGTGTCCAGATGAACTAATTCAACTGTCTCTGATAACTGCAATATAAACGCCCATCTCAAATAGCTGGGACACAATTAAGGTCGGTTACGCTATGCTGTTCAACCAAACACATGCTCGGGGGGAAGTTTTACGGATATGATTAATGTAATATTAACTAGCAAGCTATCTTAAATATGGATCTGGCTGGGGATATGTTAATTCACTTGAGGCAGTGAAGACAGTCTGGTTATGTTTTTAACGTTGTATAGGCTCCAGCATCCCGGCGACCCTGAGAGCAGGATAAGCGGTTTGGATAATGGATGATGGATGCATGAAGGAAGTATCTGACCGGCCTATTCTAGCAGTCACCAGTCACACCAGCCACCAGACTCGCTCACTGAAGACACAGCTCTGACGTGCTACATAAGTGGAATCTGGGAAGCGTAGGCCAATAACAATCAAAGGTGTCAGGCTGAAGGAATCCATTAACATCAATTCCCAATTTCCCTGGTCTTTTCAACGGTTCAGACCACTGAGAAGGGTACAAAGGGGGAGACCCGGGGCACATCAATGAAACCGAAGTGTTGTGTTGGTGTGTGAATTATTTCAAAAGTGGAGTCGTCTGCTATTAATTACATATTTTCCAGTACTCAAAAATAATTTATTGGGGCGGTGGCGACTTCATGTTTTTCAGAAGTTGGAGAGCAACGTCCCCTTCGACCCCCCCATCCCCCCTCCAGGGATCTGTGCCCAGGGATGCCTGATTCCTGCCTGACTCCACTGATCCATTCAGATTTACTGCCTGCTGACTCACAGCATGAATTTACATTTCCAAAATATGGGTCAGAGAATGTGGCAAGGCACATTTACAGTACCAGGGACGCTATGCGCACGTGCACGTGTGTGTGTGTGGGGGTGTTTGACTGTTCTTGACCCAATGAAATTGCTGTGTCAATGCCATTATGCACAGTCAAGGTGACACGAAACAGATCTTGTGAATTATTCAGGTCTTTTCCTGTTCGATGCTGTCTTGTTCCATAGTGCGCCTCGCCGCTCACGGTGAGGCGGAAGGAGAAGGGGAACAACGCACGGTGCTGAGGAAAGGGAGATACAAATCCAAAGAAGGGAGACTTCCATAAGTCGCTGTGAGGATGGCTGGGTAAATTGGTCAGCACTTGCAGAGGTGTGGTGGCTGAGCAGGGGTCCGAGGCTAGCGGGGGCAGGGGATTGGGACCGTAGGCCTCGTGTAACGACCAGTCTGAAAAATGATCTAAAATCTGAGTGAAATGGAGGCTGCAGACCTGAAATATTGAATTGTAACATGCCGGCATACTTCAACGTGCTAGAATGTAGTGACAGCTGAGCTGACTAATAGTTTAACACTTGATTTTTTGTTTTTCCTTTGCAAGACTATAACAGGAATAACAGAAATCCTAGCTGAGACCATGTACCTGATGATGCTGTATTACTCCAGTTGAAAACATACTGCACCGAGATGCGGGAGGCCAGCTAAGATGGCGGCGTGAGTGCACATGTGTTCGGCAGCTGTTCACCTTAAACTTTATGAAATAAGTGAAACATTGTAGCTATTACGCCTTATTTTTAACAACACATCTTAGAGCGGTGTTGTGTGGTGTGTGTTGATGTGTTAGTGACCTCACATGATTGATATCTTTCGGTTTATATACGTTGCCAGTAAAACAGGCTTAAGCTAATAGCACTGTTAACTGCAACAGAATGGAGTCAGCACTGGGCAATCTTAAGACATCACTTAGAATATTAAGAGATAACTTGGAAAAAATACACACACACACACACATACACACACACACACACACACACACATATATATATATATATATATATATATATATATATAGTGTATATTAATTGTCAGTGAAAATGTCACACACACACACACACACACACACACACACACACACACACACACACACACACACACACATACATATAATGTATTCTTGCCACAATATGCTGCACATCTATTCATAGGGACAAGCTGGCAGAAACCCCAGGTGCTATTTAACTTTTATTGAATAACAAGGTGGCGTCGTGGTGGCATCAATTGTAGTGGATGTGTATCCTCGTGTTATATATCCAACAACAACAACAACAACTTAGTTTTGTATAGCACCTTTCAAGGATTCTAAGGATGTTTTACACAAGATAAGAAACAAAATAAAATAAAAGTTTAAAAGAAAGATCAAAAGTCTACAGGCCTTAGTAAAAAGGCAGGTTTCCAGTAGTCTTTTAAAAGTGTCCAAAGAAGCATGGCTGTGGATCTCTGCTGGAATGCAGTTCCAAAGGGTGGGGGGCTGCCGCACTCAAGGCTCTGTCCCCAAAAGTCCACAAGCTGGTGTGGGGGATGGAAAGCAGGCCCGTGTCTGCGGACCGCAGATTCGAGGATGGGATATAGGGGTTGAGGAGGTCTGATACATACTGCGGGGGTTTGGCCATGGAGGGATTTATAGGCTAGGGGAGGATTTTATAAGAAATGCGGGATTAGACCGGGAGCCAGTGAAGGTGGACAAGGGTGGGAGTGATGTGTTGCCAGGGCTTGGTGCGGGTGAGCACCCTGGCAGCTGAATTCTGCACATACTGGGCCTGTCTAGGGCTTTGCTACGTACCCAAGGCAGGACTCCATTGCGGTAATCCAGACGGGACGTGATGAAGGCATGGATGAGGGTCTCCGCCACGGAGTCTGAGAGTCACGACCAGAGTCTGGAGATGTGTTTGAGCTGAAAGAAAGCAGATTTGGTGGCAGATTTGTTGTGTGACTGGAATGAGGGGATAGAGTGACGTCAAGGTTGTGGACTTCTGGGGATGGGCAGATGGAGCAGCCATCCAGGTCGAGGAGAAGCTCTCCAACCTTCCTTGGCGGTGCCTTGGATACCACAATCATGAGCTCAGTCTTGTTGGTGTTTAGCTTGAGTAGATTTGCTGACGTCTAGATTGCTATTTGGTGGAGGCAGTAAACAAGGGATCATGGGGGAGCGGAGAGGACGGTCCAGTGCTGAGATGAAGATGGAGAGTTTGTTACGGATAAGCGGTAGGAAGAAATGGAAGTGGACCAAAAAAACAAAAGAAAAAGCTAAATTAAATCACCATCACTACCATACAGCTGCTTCTTTTCCCCTGACAATGAGGAGTTTCACCAGAGGGACGTAGCACGTGAGGGGATCACTCTGTTCTCCCCAGCCCCCCCCCCCCTCCTCCCGAACAGGCGCCCCAACCGAGCAAAGGAGGCGCTAGTGCAGCGACCAGGACACATACCCACATCCGGCATCCCACCCACAGACACGACCAACTGGGTCTGTAGGGAGGGGAATTCGAACCGGCGGTCCCCGTGTTGGCAGGCGACGGTTTCCCCTGGGGGATGAGTGAGGCGCTGTGATTCTGAGTCAGACACCTTGCACATCTCCAGCATCGAGACTGGGCTGTACGCCTCGCTGCATATCAGATCCCTTTACTGAAGTCTTGAACCCGAATCGTACCGTAGATACAAAAAAGTGGATTTTCCAAAGAACGAAACCTCAAAACTGTACAAAGATAAGACCGCCTCCTCCCAAATCACGTGACCTCTCATACCCGGGATAACAAACGCGGTGTTGAGGCAAAGGGTTTTTTTTTAAAATTATTTTCCAGCTGTTCGGGATGTTTATCTGCCCTCATTAGGCTCGCGCCGTGATCTGGTCCTCCCTCACGTGTCACCGAGACGACAGGTGGGCGCTCGGGAATTACTCCAGAACAGGAAGCCCCAGACGAGCGGGGCTTTTGTGCTCAGAGCGCCATTTATTTTCTGCACTCGTGGAACGAAAAATGTTGAACCCCCCTTCCCCCACCACCCCCCAACCCCCCCCCCAACTCCCCCAACCCCCCCCTCTGTTTATAGCCGTAATCTGTGACCGCTTGTTTTATGCACCTTTAATGAAGCATTGCTGATGATGTGTCGGATGATCGCATGTGTGTGTGTGTGTGTGTGTGTGTGTGTGTGTGTGTGTGTGTGTGTGTGTGTGTGTGTATATGTGTATATGTGTGTGTGTGTGGGTGTGTGTGTGTACATACACACAGGGTGTTGTGATGCGTCTAGTGCAGCAGTGTGTAGTTGGAGGGAAGGTGCATGTGTTCTTCCAACCCGCTTGTGTCCTTCCTGCCCTTAGCTTGCTGCCGCTGGCTAGCCTTTGTGGCGAATAGGGAAGCGTCCTAGCGTGTAAGCCTTCCCTTGCCAGTACATAGCCTCTCCTTCACCAAGACTCCTGCCAGGCCTCCCCGTGGCCACACATGGTAACTGGGGTCTTACGGCCCCAGGCTAACTTGGCAGGGGATCTCGGAGCAGCAGTGGGCCCCAGAGATATGGTGTGCAGGCCCACCCTGGTGGACACGCCCTGGCACCTATCAACCACTGCCCCGCTGCCTTGTGGGTGAGTCTGGAAGACATAAGGCTAAGGGAGCTTACCCCAACAGAAAAGCAAGCTGTGGCGGCACGCTTCGAGGCGGTTTCCGAAAAACTGGATTTCCGGCAGCTCCCTGCAGTTGTGTGGAGGTGCCGGTCGTCTAGGGATCCCCCTTGCCATCGGAACCATCTCCTCTACAATCAAGTCATGTGGCGTTGGGAGAAGCGCACCTCCCATGCCACTTTAAAAACCATCTCTGCGCAGGTATCTTCTGCTATCTGAGTCCTCAAAGGACCCACAAATAGAAGAAGATGGTCATCATCGGGCACGATGGACAACCAGCAAGCAAGCAAGTGAGTGTGTGTGTGTGGGGGGGTGGGGTGGGGGGGCAGTAGCTTCCGCTAATATGCTTGTCAAAACAGCTTCGGAGATGTCTGTGTTGTGGTTACACCGCCCCGAGCTGCCTCCCCGGCACGTTCAAGCCACTCCCCCAGCTCGGACGTGCCGGAAACATCCGAGCGCTCGGCTCGCGCTCTGAGACGAGCGCTGCACTGCACCAGGTGTTTGCCATCATCCATCAGGCACACCTGTGGCAATCAGGCAGCCTTCTACAAGAAGCCTCCCAGAACGTCTCTCAGTGCTTCGACGTACTGTACCCTGCGGTGAAGTTCTGATAAGCCCTCCAGCGTTCCTTGCTTTCTGTTTATTCCCCAGTGTCGTATCTTCGTGTCTCTGTTTCCTCCCAAGACTCTCCCTCCGCGATTTCCACGGCTCCCCGCGTCTCCCTCGTCCCCAGCGACCTTCACGTTTCTCCCCGGACCTCTCCTGCGATCTCCCCCCTTGTCCCTCTACCTGGACCCCTCCTTTCGGACTCGACTCGACAGGCAGTTGCTGGCCGTCCACGCCGCCCTAGAGGAGTGGAGACACTGGCTGGAGGGAGCAGGGCAGCCGTTCATCGTATGGTCCGATCACAAAAACCTGACCTACGTACGGACGGCTAAGAGGCTCAACCCCAGGCAGGCGCGCTGGGCTCTCTTCTTCAGCCGGTTCGACGTCACCCTCACCTACCGCCCGGGCACCAAGAACGTAAGGGCAGACGCCCTCTCCCGTCTGTTTCCCTAGGGGTCCCCTGACGCCCCAGACACCATCCTTCCCCCGGCCCGGGGGTGGGCGCCGTCACCTGGGCCATCGAATCAGTGGTGAGAAGGGCCCAGCGCGCCCATCCCGACCCAGGCAATGGACCCCGGAACCGGCTATTTGTGCCTCCCTCTGCCCGGCCCCAGGTGCTGGAGTGGGGCCACTCCAGCCATCTTGCCAGCCACCCCGGTGTCTACCGAACGGCGGCCTTCATCCGCAGGGGTTTCTGGTGGCCCACCATGGAGGCAGACACCAGAGAGTTCGTGGCAGCCTGCACCACCTGCGCCCGCAGCAAGGCTCTCCATCGCTCTCCAGCAGGTCTCCTGCGCCCCCTTCCTGTCCCCGGCCGACCTTGGTCCCACATTGCCTTGGACTTTGTAACTGGCCTCCCCGTGTCCCAAGGCAATGACACCATCCTGACCATTGTCGACCGGTTTTCAAAGGCCGTCCATTTTGTTGCCCTCACCAAACTCCCCTCTGCAGCCGAGACGGCGGACCTTCTCGTCTCCCACATCGTCCGACCTCATGGGATTCCCCTGGACATTGTCTCTGACCGTGGTCCCCAGTTCACTTCGAAGGTATGGCAGGCCTTCTGTAAGGGGATTGGGGCCACGGTCAGCCTCTCCTCCGGGTATCGCCCCCAGACCAATGGGCAGGCAGAGCGGGCCAATCAAGCCCTGGAGGCGGCTTTGCGTTGCGTTACCACCAGCAACCCCGCCTCCTGGAGCAAGTACCTGCCCTGGGTGGAGTACTCGCTCAACTCCATGGAGAGTTCGGCTACCGGTTTGTCCCCTTCGAGTGTTCCCTGGGCTATCAACCCCCTCTGTTCCCCCATCAGGAGTTGGAGGTAGCGGTCCCGTCCACGAGGGCCCATCTCCGCCGATGCCGGCGCGTTTGGAAGACCGCCCGGGCCGCTATGTTGCGAGCTACAGAGCGGGCCCGGCGCAGCGCCAACCGGCGGAGAGTGCCGGCCCCAGCTCATCGACCTGGCCAGAGGGTATGGCTCCTGGCCCGGGACCTGCCCCTCCCTACCCTCAACCGGAAGCTGGCTCCCCGCTACGTCGGTCCCTACACCATCGACCGCATCGTCAACCCTTTGGCGGTGCGTCTCCATCTCCCTACCTCACTCAAGATCCATCCCGTCTTCCATGTCTCGCTCCTCCACCCCCCAGGGTCCTCGACGGTGGTGACATGGTCTGGGATGTCGACCAGCTGCTCGCCGTACGCCGCCGGGGGCGTGGGTACCAATTCCTGGTGGACTGGGTTGGCTATGGGCCCGAGGACCGCAGCTGGGTTCCCCGGTCCTACCTGGCCGACCCCGCACTCCTGGAGGAGTTCTATCGGGCCCACCCCAACGCCATCGGACGGTCGCCCGGTGTCTCCCGTAGGAGGGGGGGTCCTGTTGTGGTTACACCGCCCCGAGCTGCCTCCCCGGCACGTTCAAGCCACTCCCCCAGCTCGGACGTGCCGGAAACATCCGAGCGCTCGGCTCGCGCTCTGAGACGAGCGCTGCACTGCACCAGGTGTTTGCCATCATCCATCAGGCACACCTGTGGCAATCAGGCAGCCTTCTACAAGAAGCCTCCCAGAACGTCTCTCAGTGCTTCGACGTACTGAACCCTGCGGTAAAGTTCTGACAAGCCCTCCAGCGTTCCTTGCATTCTGTTTATTCCCCAGTGTCTTCGTGTCTCTGTTTCCTCCCAAGACTCTCCCTCCGCGATTTCCGCGTCTCCCTCGTCCCCAGCGACCTTCACGTTTCTCCCCGGACCTCTCCTGCGATCTCCCCCCTTGACCCCTCCTTTCGGACTCGACTTCCCGGATCTCGGACCTGGACTTTCTCGGACAACCCCTCTTGGATCACGGACTGGACTTTCTCGCCAGGTGCACGCACATTTCTTCAACACCTCCTGGTCATTTACATACCGCACCACACATTGGCTAAAAACACTCACACAGTTATACACGCAAACCACGGGACACCACACATAGTTTATTCACACATCCCACTAACAGAACGCCTTTTTTCACCATACATTTCCCTCCCACAGTAAAACCCCCTTTGTAGACTTAGAAGTCATCTCGTGTCTGTCTGTCTTGGGTTTCGCCACACGGGTCAGGTTCTGGTGCGCGAGCATAACAGTCTGCACGCACTCTTGTTTATTTGCACGTTTTTGTCTATCTCCAGTGATGTGACAGTATGTGGTGGCACCTACATCGGTGCGTACATGTGCTAATTGTGTGTGTGCGTCTTTGTCTGGCAGAGACAAATGTGTGTGTTGCACAGCAATATTTCAACTTTATATTGGGTTACAGGTTGGCACCTGACAGTGCCAAACATGCACGTGAGTGCGCGCGCGCGCACACACACACGCACACTAATAAAGTATGCCAAATGCAGAATGAAAAATGACCCCCCGGTCCGGTTGTCAAACATTGCGGGGTGTTAAATCGATGGCGGAGGGTCGGGGTGGAGGCTTATTTCTGAAGATAATACGATTTGGAGCAGCTATATTTAGAAACACAAGGCGTGGATGGATGAGGGAGCTTACGTTAAATTACTACCAGTGAGTTGGGCAACTAGACCGCACGTGCACGCGCGCGTACACGCACGCGCGTCTTTATCATGACTCAGTCTTCATCACTCATGTGCCTTGTTGGTTCCTGACACTTGTCTGTGTCTGGTTTGTCTCTCTCACCATCGCTTCACAGTCCATAACTTGGACATGTTTCATTCTTTCCTCTCGCCCTGTCCGCCTCTCTCTCTCTCTCTCTTTCTATCACTCAGTCAGTCATTTAGTCATTGTCACTGTGCCTTACATATTTGCATACGCAGTCACTCATTCAGTCACTGTCACTCACTCAGTCACTGTCACTCACTCACTTACCCACTCATGGCCACTCACTCAGCCACTCAGTTACTCACTCAACCACTCACTCACTCATTCACTGTCACTCGATCGGTCACTGTCACTCACTCAGTCACTGTCACTCACTCAGTCACTCAGTTAGTCACTCACTCACTCAGTCACTATCACTCATTCACTCAGTCACTCATTCATTCACTCACTCACTCATCACTGTCACTCACTCAATAACTCAGTCACACTCTCTCTCTCTATATATATATATCTCACTCTCTCACACACACACACAGATACCAACAATGAATGGAAAAGAATGTGATGAATCTGAGGTCTTATTTCACCGACTTACAAATGACCAGGTCTCTGCGTCATGAGAGACTGAGGGGACTGAGGAGACAGAGTCGCTGCAGAACTTAACCAGAGAGAAGACCGCTTTTGCAGAAAGATGACAGTGACTCTGTGACTCTGTCTCCTTCTCACATGGACATATGTCCTTACGTCTCTGCATACGTCTCTTAGTAACTGCGGTCCTTACGTAGGAATGCAAGCGAGCACTGTGTAACAGGACGCCAGCATCCCTTCAGCCCATCACCTGCATGCAAACGAGTTCACTGGAGCTCGTGAGGAAGTGAAAGAAACAATAAAAAAAAACTAATTATGTTTTTCAGTTTAATTAAACTTAGATGAACAGAATGTGTAATTCAACTATGAATCAAAAACATCTTCTCTCCTCTACCCCGCCTTCCAACAGTTGCACTTCTTTCTTTCTCCTTCCTCCTCTTGCTGGTTCTGCAGTATAATCAGGCTAAGCCCGGAGAACAGGCTGCTGAGTACATCACACACTAACTAGCCAGCCAGCTATCACGTTACCTAGCATCCGCCTCCTCTCTTACACACACGGGTCACTCGCCTTTGTGAGGGGGATGCTGGCCTTCTCAAGCCAGGAGCCACGAGGATCTTCACCTTGTTGGCATTTAGAAAAGGAGATACACTTTATTTCTTCTTCTACTTAACTTCCGTTCTAATTAAAAACAAATGCTAATGAGAGGGGAAAAAATATGTATTTCCTTTCAATTATTTAGTGTAAGGCTTACCCAAGGCAATACAGACTCCGATCAAACAAAAAAACAAAACAATAAATCACATGGCAGTAGTAGTAGTCGTCACTGGCTAAACATCATCCCTTCCTCTTGAGAAAAACCTTGGGGGAAAAAAATGGATAATTAGGAGAAAAGCGCTGAAGGACCACATTAGATTTCCATCCCAGCACCTGGCTTGTAAATCATAGTCTTGCATTGTGACGCGTGTCTGTATTTATGTCTGTCCCTCTCCTCAGCAATCCCCATCTACACACTGCACAGACACACGTCTGTAGGCAAATGGCAGCCATGGGATGGCAGGCAGGTAGGGAGGGAGGGAGGGGACCTGTTACCTGGCTCTCATGGCTGCGTGATCTGAGTCACGTGGCTGTGTGATCAGGGTCACATGGTTGTGTGATCAGGGTCACGTGGCTGTGTGATCTGGGTCACGTGGCTGTGTGATCAGGGGCTCATCAGCCTCTCCACGTAAAAAGCTGGCATGCAAAGGCGTCCTCCCATTATGCGGCCCCGGGACCGGCCTCTATGTCCACCTGAAGACCCAAAGGGACCCATAGTGAAGATGGTCATACTCGAACTCGAGTGACCGCCGATGATGACGATGATGCTCGAAATAGCTAAAATCATCTGAGACCATGAAATTCCTCATGGGCGGGAGACCTTGAAAAGAATAAAAGTTTAGGTAAATGACTCAGCTCTGGTTCAAAGATCAGGTTGAATTTCTAATTCAGCTTTCAGACTACCTCACCGATTGTTCCACACAGAAAGTGCTGTTACGCAACCCAAGATGACTGCCCTCTGTAGCAGGGTAAATTACCCTGCCCATACACACCCACACAGGATGATGCTTTTACAGAAGGCCATTAAAGTATCAGAACTTGCAAATTGGTGTTAAGGGCCATAATATATTGGTACAGCACTGCTGTAACTCTTCTGACACATTACGATGAGCAACAGGAAGGAAGACTAGTAGTCCAACCACATATGCTGTGCACATAGTGTTTCTTCTTCTTCTTCTTCTTCTTTCAGCTTGTCCCTGTTTTTCAGGGGTCGCCACGGTGGATTTTATAGTTTCCATGTTTGTTAAAGGCGAAGTGGCTTATTTCCTTTGCATCCAAAAGTAGGTCGATAGCCAGGCCTGTGCCTACAGGGTGCAATTTTGGGGGCGATGTAGACAGACAAAGACCCCAGCAAGAGACAAGGGGATGACACAGAACTAGAAACGTGTACAATTACACCGACAACTGCTGTTTCACTGAAACAACAGCGGTGTTTGCAACGTCCAGTAGATTAAATAGCATTTATTGTTGACTGCATTTTGGCAGTAAAGTCTGCTTAGAATTTATGTACTATGTTCATCAAAGTTCACGCCTGTTTGAATGGATGCAGTGCTGGGGTGTCTCTGCCTGAGGGTCAAAGTTCATGGATGCCCATCAACTGGTGCATGATTATGGTGCCTGTGTTTGTTCCTGAGTCTGTTTTACAATGTGGACATTTCATCCCCGCCATCTGTTTTTGGTGTTAACATTAGTCAGGTGGATGGGCGTCCGGGTGGTGTGGCGATGGCCTTCCAACACGGTCAGTCGTCCCTGCAGACACAATTGGCCGTGTCAGCGGGTGGGAAGCCAGATCTGGGTATGTGTCTTGGGGCCTCATTCATTAATCGTTCCTACATGCAAATTTGTTCTTACACACCCACGGATTTGTTTAGCCCTCCGAAAGGTCTGACAGGAAGCACAAAGTCTCGTGGTTATCTGTAATCCCTTCCCCCTAACATCTATCGTTTGCTGTCACGTGATGCTGGTGAGGCGCGAGATTCAGGTGGAGGGCAGGAAGTGAAAAGCAGAATGGACGAGACGGAGCTGGTTTAGCCCCAACGGCGGTTCACAAGCCATTTTTTTCCGGCGTTTTCTGTCAATTTCTTGCATCTTTTCCCCCCCCTCGTGAACAACAACTTTTGGTACTAAATAAAAATGCCTTGTGGTTTCTCAGTTAATGACGCCAAACATAGGCATTTCGAAAGTTGGTGATAGTGCTTTATATGTAGAAAATCACTTCCTGCCCTCCATCTGTGGTTCGTGACGTCATATGCAAACAAACTATTGTCTACCACGTGCAACGAGCAAGCACCCAGGCCTGCAAAGACATCATCAGTGTTAGCCAAGTGGTGTCTAAATTCAGGGGTTAGCTGGTCTGTCAGACAAACGTCAGGGATAAAACAATCCCATGGGTGTGTAAGAGCAAATTTTTAATTATGAACGATTGATGAATGAGGCCCCTAGTCGCTGCACCAGCGCCTCCTCTGGTCAGTTGGGGCGCTTGTTCTGGGGGGAGGCGGGGCTGGAATGGCGTGATCCTCCCACGTGCCACGTCCCCCTGGTGAAACTCCTCACTGCCAGGTGAAAAGAAGCGGCTGGCGACTCCACATGTATGGGAGGAGGCATGTGGTAGTCTGCATCCCTCCCCGGATCGGTAGAGGGGGTGGAGCAGCAACCGGGACGGCTCGGAAGAGTGGGGTAACTGCTCAAGTACAATTCGGGAGAAAACATGTGGGGTGAGGGGGGGTAAAAAAAAATAGTTGTGTTCCAACCCCTGCAAACATACTGAATTAAAAGCACATAGGTGCACAGCAGAAAAGAGGGAGAAGCAAATGATGGCGGGAGACTGAGAGGAGCTTTTGTGAAGGAAGAAGGAACAGAGAAGAAGTGATGAGGAGAGGAAAGGGAAATATTGGCGTATTGACAGCAGGAGAACAATACATAGAAGAGCTGAAAGAGAGAGAGAGAGTGAGAGAGAGGGGGGAGAGTAGGAGCAAGCTTGTTATACATAATGCAAAGGCTGCCTCCCATCTTTATACCGCCTAAAGTGATGCACAATGAGAACACCAACTGAGCATATACCACACACACACACACACACACACTCTCTCTCACAGACCAAACGCATAATTTATTGATGTAAATCTACAAGTTCAAAAACAGCTAATGATTTTTCTGCAGCTCAGCAGAGTAGAACAACAGGAAACTCACCAAGCACAGCGGGGCCTGCCAGAGCGAGGAGGAGATGAAAGTGGGCTAGGTGCATAGTCAGATATACTGTTAACCCCCATTTGGGTGGAAATGTGTGTTTCCAAGTCTTGGTAGGTTTGTGAGTATTACGCAACCTCTCGGTTGATTGTTATATGTACCCATGTCTCGGATTTCCCCGGGCTCTCGGTTGTTGTTGTTTTCCGGCCCCAGTTACTCACTTATCCATATGTGCTTGAACACCTCGGTTTCACAGATGATTCCGGCACCACTCGCCCTTCCTCTTGGTGGCCTGCACGGGGAATGACAGGTTACCGTGGAGTCATCTGAGGACACGTTCATGAATTTGAATAGTAGTTTAGAATTTGGGGCAGCACGGAGGGCGCAGTGGTTAGCGCGGTCGCCTCACAGCAAGAAGGTGCTGGGTTCGAGTTCTGGGGTAGTCCAACCGTGAGGGTCGTCCCGGGTCGTCCTCTGTGTGGCGTTTACATGTTCTCCCCGTGTCTGTGTGGGTTTCCTCCGGGTGCTCACAGTCCAAAGACATGTAGGTCAGGTGAATCGGCCATACTAAATTGTCTCTAGGTATGAATTTGTGTGTGTGGGCCCTGTGTGACTGCCTGGTGGCCTGTCCAGGGTGTCTCCCCGCCTGCTGCCCAGTGACTGCTGGGATAGGCTCCAGCGCCCCGGTGACCCTAAGCAGGATAAGCAGTTTGGATACGGGATGGATGGATGGAATTTAGAATTTGTGGACCATAGATGTTTTTGACACACAGGGAGCAAACATCATTTTTGCAGGATTTCAGCACGGAGTTCAATTATATCCATGTCCAATAAATGACACCTGACAATCAAAGCAGGGCACCATATGGCCAATATCATTCATTCATTATCCAAACTGCTTATCCTGCTCTCAGGGTCGCGGGGATGGTGGAGCCTCATCGGGCGGTAGGCGGGGAGACATCCTGGACAGGACGCCAGGCCATCACAGGGCAATTATATGGCCAATATGAACTCTGCTAAATTTGGTGAACATTTTAACTTGAGCATCCCTAAAACGTCCTTACAGATTCATCCAAGAGATGCACCCTTATATTGTATTATATATGGCAGAACAAAGTGCTATGCAGCCAACACTCTCACATGTGTAGTGAATCTCAATTTGCTGGACCTTAAATGATGCCTTTGGGATTTTCCTGCAGGGATTAATCTGTTTTTACTTATATTCTGGGCATATCATCTGACTGTCCTGCACTATAGTAGAATACAATTAAATGACAGATGGTCTAATCTGACTTGAACTCCAACATTGTATGCATTAACTATCCGCAAGCCACATTTCCCCTGGTGCTCTATTAAAAATGAATAGATACTTGACTCCATTAGTATCTAAACGGCGGGGCTGATCACGGCTCTGGTGCGTTCAGGATCAGATTCCCGTCTCTCTGCTGGGAGAAATTAATATTGAGGGTAATTCACTGACACAACTCAGTTGGGACTGAATGCTATGTCCCAGTAGATGTGCTGCCAGGCCAAGTGGCACAAACCAATCAGTGGACAGGCATTTAACGACCAAGGCCGTCATTTTGACCGTTTTGGATTTTCCAAGTTTAATAAGCTTGTGAAAAATTAGATACAGACCTGCCGCTCCCTGAATGCTCATAAAATTGCATACATTTGCATTAAATTCAGTGTAGGCGGCACGGTGGCTCAGTGGTTAGCATGGCCACCTCACAGCAAGATGGTTTTGGATCCTTGCCGCATGAACACCTCTGATTCACAGATGATTCAGGCACCACTCGCCCTTCCTCTTGGTGGCCTGCACGGGGAATGACAGGTTACCATGAGAGTCATCTGAGGACACTTTCATGAATTGGAATAGTAGTTTAGAATTTGGGGCAGCACGGAGGGCGCAGTTGTTAGCGCGGTCGCCTCACAGCAAGAAGGTGCTGGGTTCGAGCTCTGGGGTAGTCCAACCATGAGGGTTGTCCCGGATTGTCCTCTGTGTGGAGTTTGCATGTTATCTCCGTGTCTCTGTGGGTTTCCTCCGGGTGCTCCGGTATCCTCCCACAGTCCAAAGACATGTTGTTGAATTGTCCCTAGGTGTGTGTGTGTGTGTGTGTGTGTGTGTGTGTGTGTGTGTGTGTGTGTGTGTGTGTGTGTGTGTGTGTGTCAGCCCTGTGATAAACTGGCGGCCTGTCCAGGGTGTCTCCCAACCTGCTGCCCAGTGTCTGCTGGGATAGGCTTCAGCGTCCCCGTGACCCTGGGTAGGACAAGCGGTTTGGATAAGGAATGGATGTATGGATGAGTTTTAGATCAATTCCACAAAAAAGTATATATATATGTGTGTGTGTGTGTGTGTGTGTCTGTGTGTGTGTGTGTGTGTGTGTGTGTGTGTGTATGTATATGTATGTATATGTATATGTATATGTATATATGATCAGATATACCTAAAACAACCATGGCAGGTCATCATGACCGTCTCGTAATTGGCGTGTGATCGTGTGCGTCATGTCACTATTTATGACGTGTGTTGTTCGCGTCATTTCCTTTGCGAAGGTCATCGCTCTGCCCTAGAAACACACTAGCGTTCTCCAGGGCCGAGTAATAGTCTAAACTTGATTTTTGATTATTTCCAATATACCTGGTTAGAGACGCACCATGACTACCACCGAGGCGCTGCAGTATTTACAGGTGTTGGACAGCAGCCATTTTAAATTGTTTAAAAATAGTGTTAAAGTTGTTAAAAAGATATTTTTGGTGTCAGTCGTTTCCTAACAGACATACTAACATATGCATTGATATCTCAACTGGGTATTTATCTCGACAGAATATACACAGTACAATCCTGAGTGTTAATTTAACTCCGAGAGTGTACAAATGGATGCTTTCGGGTCCATTTTTACACTCTCGGATTTAGATAAACCCTAAAAAAACCGGCAGTCATTTTGACCGCCTATGGTCGTTTTAGGGAGGAGTGGAATCCTGTTTGTTCTAGTATAATGTTCATGGATTTGCTGAATTATAACATCAAAAAGTCAAAATTTCCAATTATTTTTAAAATCACACTTTAAGAGAGCCTGATACAGTAGTGGGCTGTGTATTTTAGACCTTTGCACTTATGGCATCCTATCAAACAGACCGCATCACCATGTAGGTCTGTAGGCCGCAGGGTCTTTCCACGGTAGCATTTTCATCTGCAGCTATTTACATCAATCTCACTTTCGGGCCGTGACCCTTTTCCATAATCATTCGCAATAATAATGATTACAGAAAGTATTGTTGTATGGCCAGCTATGCACGAGTTAAACACAGTTAGCTCGCTAACACTACATGGACTGCTGGACCGGTTCTCTTTATTTATCTCAATGTTTTGCCCCCCCCCCTCAATAGATATAAGATGCTTACAGGCTAAAGCCAGCTACAAGGCTTTAGCACCTATAAGAAGCTGCCCAAAAGGGGAAAAATCATAATCCGATTGGTTAAATAATATGGCAATCATACCACAACCCCCATTTGGTCACAAAGATCATTCCAGCTTCTGAATAACTCCAACTTCTGGAGGCCTTGGGGTAAATCTCAGAGTCATCGGGAGTTGACTTGACGCATGCTCAATGATCCAGGTGTAGAATCCTCTGGAGACAAAGGACAAAAAATCCAATTGAGTAAAAGTAGGATGATGTAGACACAGGCACAAAGCACTCAGCTGAACAGCAAGCGCTCCCAAAGGGAGAGAGGGGTGACTGATGGAAACAAATGATGTAGTGCAACTTAAAGTAGAGAAAAAAGTAATTACATCATGGGAGAGGGCTGGATTATTCACCGTGCAACTCTGTGGGCAGACGCAACAGCTCTATGGGTGGGTGGATGGACCCCCCCCCACCTCAAGGTCATGTAACCATAGTGCCGGGTAGGCGTGCTACTGATGTGACGGAAGCCTTTCACCCTAGGCTCTCAAACAACCGATGAAGAATCCACATCCCAACGCCACGCTCACTCCCCAGTGTCTCTGCCAGCTAGCTGTCCACAACTCCGGTACAACTGGGTCAGCTGCTTGCCAGCTGGCTGGCTACTAAATAAAATAAAATAAATGACAATAAAACAAATGGCATTAAGCTACTGGTGATGTTCTGAATCTACGAAAGCTCGTTTGTGGCTCTTGCTTTTTAGCACCGTAACTGGGGGTTGATGACAGATCTGTTAATACTTCAGCTGAGAGGCCAGTGGCTAAATTACTGATTAGCATTTCAGATGAAGCTCTTAGTGCTAATTTCAGTCAGGCAGACTGTTGCTGTATCTTCAAGCGCTTAAGACTACATGGAACAACTGTGGCGGTCTCTAATTTCACAGAGGGGACAATGTGCAGAACAGACACTCATGTTACCGACACAAGTAGGTAGGGTGCTGTGCGCACAGCAGTGTAAGCTAACTATATTATCATATGATATAGTATCACATTCATCCAGTTCTCTTTTAGTGCATTTTTAGTGCTTCCTACAACAATAATGGGCAGTAAGCACTCTCTCTCTCTCCACCCGGATAAATCCTTACCAGTTAGCCTATGATGTTATTTGCCTGTCTATTTAAAGCTCCTTACCTTACCTTACACTCTGCTTTTTTGGTCACTGTGGGAAGATGGCGGCGCGAGCACACGTTTGCAGTGACTTCACCCACTACCAACTATGCAGTTTCTCTGACCATGTCTACATCTGTGTCTGAGTTTGTGTCCTCATGTGAAGTTTTTATTTATTTATTTATTTTTCGTTTAATGCCTGGGAGAGCCGGCGTTGGGTCGGCTGAGGGAGCCTGGTGTGCTGCGTCCTGTGGGCCCAGGGACCACGGCCCTGCTCGGAGCTGTGCCCGAGAGGAAACACTGAGGCGGTCTGGTGGCGGCCTTGCCTATAGCGTCGACTGTGCAGTGTTTTTGTCTGCGTTTGTGTCGTCGTGTGGAGTGCGGGGGAGGTGTGTCGAAGGTGTCTGGCTGGGAGAGCTGAGGGAGCCTAGTGTGCTGCGTCCGGTGGGCCCAAGGACCACGGCCCTGCCTGGAGCACGGAGTGTTGCACTGCTGTGGGCTGGGTAAAACGAAATGTTGTTTCTTTGGTGTACGCAAGTACATGATGGAAATGACAACAAATCGTTTCCTGATTCAGCCTCTTTGCTGCTGTCATTTTAGTGCCGTTAGATTTTTGGTTTCATCCAGGCATCACCCCACCTCCACCAGGATGATGGCCCCATCTATCACCCCACTACCAGGCTGGATGTCTCATAGGGGATGCCTCAGTCATGTAGCAAAACACAAGACAATTCAAGCTGAAAATCTTCATCATTGTTCTAATAAATTACATTTTGCACATTATATCGAGTCTCATCTGACATATTTAATTTAATTTAATTTAATATAAAACTTTTTAAACACTGTAAATGGTGACATCTTAGAGTACCATAACTTTTTGTAATTATTGGAAAAAAAATATTTGGGAAGTTAAAACATGTTTTTTTTTTTTGTTTGGTAATTTTCCACTATGAATCATATCTCCCGTTTGTTTTTCCTAATGAAGAACATCAGTAGCCAAATGGCAATCCATCTCCACCTCAGGCCAACTATCAAAAACTTGAATGGCTGCCATTTCACTTCCATATCTTCAGAACAATAGCGTGGATTTTGGCACCACCAGGATTAATTACACCTTCCGCAATTACTCCTGTGGATAAGGTGGCCAGATGCATTTGAAATTTGGACAAGGAAAGCAGCGTGCGTGCTCAGCATAGCCGAAATGTGTTTAGGGACTCGCCCATCAAGTGAATACACAAAAGAATGAGTGTTGTGGTTCTCGACTCACGTGATCAGAGGGAGAGGGGAGCGTGCACGGGAAATGAAGGCCTTTTCCATGAATTCCAACTTCAGATGAGTTAGTGGCTGTTCCCAAACTGTCTGGGCTGCTGCCAGTGCATGTCCACCTGTCCCAGCTCCTGAGGAGAACCTGTGTGGAGAGGAGCAACAGAGGGCATGGAGACAAGAACCCAGGCAGAAGGAGAGAGAAAAGACAAAATGTCAGCAAAGTCATTAGAAAGGAGGAGTAGGAGCTGGGAAAATGGATCTGGGTGTGGGGTCGGTATGGGCAGGTGTTAGGGTGTTATTTCCCTGGGCTTTTGGCCTCCTCATTTTCATGCATTTGGGGGGATATATGTATACTGGCTCATGGAGAAGGTGGATGGTGTTGGTGTAGTGATTGTGCACCAGATTCCTTGCAAATGCCCATCTATTCTCCATCTGACGCAGTGTTTGGTGCTGCTGGAAAGGCTGGTCTGGCTCCTGTCGATGGAGTCAAGGGTTTTGCCCAATGGGTGTTTTTTTTTTTTTCATCTAAAACCCTCCTCCTCCAAGATCCCCTACAAATGATCCTGGCAAAAGGAGCATCCTGGTTTTGCTGTATGTATTTATGGTAAAATCAATTTTTAGTGACAGGTATGGGCACAAGTCCATGAATACTGGGATGGATGGCATCCAGCGCTTTACCGGTGCCCCCGTCCACAGGGTTAGTGGTTGTGTCAGGGCGGGCAGCCGACGTAAAATTTTGGCAAATCAGTATGCGGATTGACGAGACCGCCATCAGTGTTGTGCCCTCACAGGGTACCGATGGAAACTGTCAATTCCGCTGTGGCGACCCCTGTGAAACAGGGAACAAGCCGAAAGAAGAAGAAGAAGAGTATGCAGATTGACCAGACCATACCGGATTGGTCGATTGGCCCACGTTATTGCCATTGGTTCTGTGCCCTCGCAGGGTACCGATGGAGGAGGAGGAGGAGGAGGAAGAAGAAGAAGAAGAAGAACAAGACGAACAAGAACAAGAAGAAGAAGAAAGTTATCATAAATTAAGCTATAAAAAGCCAATAACATGTGCTTATACTAAGTACTCTTATCAAAATGTATTTTCTGGCATCATCTATAATCACAATAAAATGGCTTCTTTTTCAGGGTTGTAACTAACAAGCAGCCTTCTAATGTTTTCTCATGCACAAATCTCCTCTCCTCCTATAAGGTTTTTAGCAACAAAACAAAAAAAAATCATCTCGAAGAGAGTACGTAGTGTGAAGGCTTCTGTCAGACTGAGCATGGCGGTGTGGCCTACGAGGTCCCTTACTGAGTGACTGGCTGACTCACACCCCATTGTTGAAACACAAACTTGCACACAAAAGGCCAGGATTACACCAGTAGGGAGAGTGATACAAACACACACACACACACACACACACACACAGAGGCGAGTCTCGACAATGAAGGGGTAAGGGAAACACATAAGGACAGGACGTTGGGTTGCTGTTAAGCCCACTGAGGCAAACTTGTAATTTGTGATGTTGGGCTATACAAATAAAATTGATTTGATTTGATTTGATACCACTGTTGCAATCTAGAAAACACAATTGATGACTGAGAGTACTTCACCTATGAGCAGCACACCTCCTTGCCTACACAGTCTTGCTGTAATGAAGGAATTCACTGAAAAAAAGTATGGATTTGGTAAAGAGATTGCTAAATATAACCACTATAAGTTAAACCTCCTGGTTGTGAGTACAGCGGACAAATGGCCGGAAGAAAACTTCCCCTACAAATGCACAACATGGATTCGCCTTGTCACGAAAAGTGGCGAGAAATGAAGAAATAAATTGAAAATACCAATGCACAACAGTTCTGATGGCACGACATTTATATTAGAAGACGAAAGAAAGAAGGTCACTTTATCTTGTCATTGTACAGGTACAATGAGGGTACTCTGCATGGAACCCATCCCGTTGTATAGGAGCATTGGAGGCTGCAGTGCCCGGGGCCCAACTGCAGTTCTTCTTTCCATTGCCTTTCTCAGGGGCACAGGCAGGGGTATTAACCCTAGCATGCATGCTTTTTTGATGGTGGGAGGAAAGCTATGCAGACACGGGGAGAACATGCAAACTCCACCCAGAACACTTCGGACGGCCTGGGGTTCAAACCTGGGACCTTGTTGTTATGAGACAACAGTGCTAGCCACTGTGCTACCGTACTAAGAGAGTTGCTGCGAAAAACAAAAAAAATGGTACACAGTTTTTTTTTAATATACTAATGTCTAGTTTTTCCCCTTATCCTACATGATTAACCCAATGGCATATGGCCGGAACTCTTGTGGAATAACTCCCCTGGCTCACGTTTCCACAGGAAGGAGATAGTCGTAACACCAGCTTCCTTCAAACTCGTGTCGGCTGCGCGTGATTTTTTTTTCGTACCCGTTTTCCGGGAACTCTGCCTCTGATTGGCTAGTACTCGTTGCCTCCGTTGGTTAAGGTTAGGGTTAGGGTGGGGTTAGCCAATCAGAGATAGAGTAGGGGCGGGTCTTCCCGGAATCCAGGTGGGAAAAATAATAACGCCACTGAAAACGGTTACGAAAGAAACATCACGCGTCGGCTGCTCTCGCTATTTGACACGCTGAAGCCTCCTCGCACGGATTGCATTACCTCCAGGCCGCGAAGGAGGAGTAGGGAGAATGCTTTCGGTTGCTTGGCTGCAGGCGCCCGGATGGGCCAGAAGGTGTCGCTGGAGAACGACGAGTCCCCGACCACGGGTGCACAAGTTTATCCACTCGGCCGTTTTCAAAAGTAACGTCACCGCCAGCGTGAGAGCAGTGCAGCGGGAGGGAGGAGGTAGGAAGGCGAGCGAAGTTGAGTCTACACAGTTCTCAGCACCATTCTAATTAAGATCTTCCTGAACAGCTTTCACAATTACATCGGCAATATTCGATACGTATCCTACAGGGCAAGCCAGGGGCTCGGGGGCAGGAGGAGCACACGGGGGCAGGAGGGGCGCCCCGCTCATGGAGTTCCCGGATGTAGCTTGTGGTCTTACTCAACTAGGATGATCGACCCTCAACGGGAGCAATCCACGTGAGGAGGAGGAGGAGGGGGACGAGAAGATGAAGAAGAAGATGATCGTATTCAGACCACTGCATATATTATTCAAGCTGACCTTTGACCTGCTATGAAAACTAATACACTAGACTTATTAATGTACTAAAACATAATTTAGTAGAAGAATTGCCCAATGATGAATATTTCATGTTTAGAAACGTCACGTGGTTGTACACTTTGACCTTATCTTGTTCCTAAGGTAACTGCTGCTTGGTTTGATAGAACAAAATGTGGGAAGACTTTTTGGAATTTTGGGGTTTTTTTGGGGGTAGTTTGAATGACCCACCCAACTCCACCCTAGACGTGTCAGTGTTGCAGTAGTAGTAGTAGTAGTAGTAGTAATAGTAGTAGTGGTATTTTTGTTGAGCATTTCTTTACTTTACTATGTATAGGGATCTATTTTCAGGAAGAGATGGGATTAAAATGAAAACCAGCAAACACAAGTACATTTACTTCTTCCTTTGCACCAAGGCCCAAGGCAACAACTGACCTCCCCCATGCAAGCACACACACATGCACACACAAAAACCTATTATAACCGTTAATAATCCATACAGTTCATTCGCAGTCATAAATTATGTAGCTTTTTTGTTAGTAGTAGTAGCCAGATTTTATTTATTTATTTTATTTATTGGGGGGGGGTTCCCCCCCCTTTTCCCCCCAATCGTGTCCGACCAATTACCCCACTCTTCCGAGCCGTCTCAGTCACTGCTCCACCACCGCCGGTGACCTGGGGGAGGGCTGCAGACTACCAAATGCCTCCTCCGATACACGTGGAGTCGCCGGCCGCTTCTTTTCACCTGACAGTAAGGAGTTTTCGCCCGGGTGGACGTAGCGTGTGGGAGGGATCACGCTATTCCTCCCAGTCCCCCCCCCCCAAAAAAAAAAAACAAGTGCCCCGAGTGACCAGAGGAGGCGCTAGTGCAGCAACCAGGACACGCACCCACATCCGGCTTCCCCACCCGCAGACACAGTCAAGTGTGCCTGTAGGGACGCCCCGACCAGGCCGGAGGTAACACAGTAGTATCTGATTTTAATGCATTTAAAACAGCCTCTCGAGCCACTAACCCCCAGAACTGTACACGTTTAAAGTATAAAATGTCCAACACACATTTTGTTTTCCTGTAAGTGTGCCGTAGTGTGATTATACCACACTACTCGTGTATCTAAACACAGGTCATTCACATGCAAAGTTCTTCCTAACACTATGGCACCTAATGAATGCTGGCGAGCATGCCACACATGTAGTCAGCATTACCAGTCTGCACTGATCACCCGCCGCAGTAGTCTCTCATGTAGGGCAGTTGTTTCTACCTCTCCTCCCTTCCTCTCCTCCTTATCTCGTGTTTTCCAGCTTGCATCCCGCCATTGCCCGGTCCTCCAGTGACTGTGTGAAGACTTGCTACACTCGGTGAGTTTGTCATGCATCCCTCTGCTATCAGCTAGCAGCTAACAATGGGGCTGTTTGCTCACATGGATGAGACACTTTGTAGCACTACCGTTGTTCGGCTACATATGAACTTTTAAGTATCTAAGCAATACAGAGTAAAGTGAAACATGGTGTACATCACACATGGTAACATATTAAAAGTAAGCAAACATCAGATGTTATTATGAGGCAAATTGTCTTCATAAAGTGGAATATGTTTTATCTATCCATCCATTGTGAACTGCTTATCCTGCTCTTGGGGTCACGGGGATGCTGAAGACTATCCCAGCAGTCATGGGGCAGCAGGACACCCTGGACAGGCCAAAGGCCATCACACAGGGCCCACACACACATAGGGACAATTTAGTATGGCCTATTCACCTGACCTACATGTCTTTGGATTGTGGGGGGAAACCGGAGCCCCCGGAGGAAACCCACACAGACACGGGGAGAACATGCAAACTCCACACAGAGGACGACCGCCAAGTAGGTTGGACTACCCCGGGGCTCGAACCCAGGACCCTCTTGCTGTGAGGCGACCGCGCTAACCACTGCGCCACTGCCGCATATGAAATATGTTATATATATAATATATTAAGTTTATGTCATTTATTAAAATGTATGTCTTTTTTTGTGATGTTTTTGGGGAGGTTTCGCCCTTTTTCTCCCCGATTAATACCTGGCCAATTACCCCACTCTTCCGAGTCGTCCTGGTCGCTGCTGCACCCCCTCCTCCGATACATGTGGAGTCACCAGCTGCTTCTTTTCACCTGACAGTGGGGAGGTTCACCAGGGGGATATAGCGCGTGGGAGGATCACGCTATCCCCCCCCACCCCATAAGTCGCCCAGACCGACCAGAGGTGGCGCTAGTGCAGCGATCAGGACACATATCCACATCCGGCTTCCCACCCGCAGACACGGCCGGTTGTGTCTGTAGGGACGCCCGACCAAGCCGGAGGTAAGACGGGGATTCGAACCGGCGATCCTCGTGTTGGTAGACAATGGCTACGCTACCCGGACTCCTGTCTGTCTGTTTTATTTGTTTATTGCTGAGCATGATTCGCTTCGTGGCGAGACACCAGGAGCAAGAGAGGAGAGGAAAAGAGAGGAGAGGAAAATGGAGGGTTGAGGGGAGTGAAAGGAAGGCTGAAGGATGAGTAAGGAGGTAAGAGAGAGAGAGAAGCTAGGAGGTGCATGTTGTTGTTTTTTTAGAGTATCCATCAATTAGATGTCATAGGTAGACCCACATACTCTCGAGCTTCACACACACACACACACACACACACACACACACACACACACACACACACACACACACGATGTTATCACTTCATGAATACCTGCAATATTTGGGCTGCCACCCTTTATCTGTGACCCAAACTGTATTGGTGGAGTGTAGTGCGCGCGTGCACATACATACGGGCATGCGTGCGTGTGTGCGCGCGCGCGTGAGAGCACTGGGGGTGATAATGATGACAGAAGAGCGTTGTCTAGATTCTACACAGGAAGGTGGAGCAGCCACCGGTGACGCTGCCTGAACGACTTCCCCACAGCACTGATGGCACAGCCACAGAGCTGAGAGAGAGAGAAGAAGAAGAAGAAGAAGAAGAAGAAGAAGAAGAAGAAGAAGAAGAAGAAGAAGAAGAAGAAGAAGAAAGAGAGGACGCGACGGAGAAAGGGAAACAGAGGACATGAAATGTACACAGTGTGTGTGTGTGGGGGGGGGATCTGTGAATTTGAATGTGGGGATTGACCCCAAAAAAAAAAACTTGACACCCCCCGCCCCACACACACACATACACATATATACACATGCAATCCCCAATGCAGACGCTAGGGGAGTAATGTATTTTTTGCCGCTGTCATTCTGATAATTACATAATGTTGTTTAGAGCTTGATCTGGACTGTGTGTCTCTTTTCACCCTCCTGCTGTCCTTCCTCGCCACCCATTCAAATGATTACTGACTCCTGCAGAGGCGTGGTAGGTACGGTACCGAGCAAGGGTCTGAGGGAGAGACGCCATTGAATGACTTGTTCATTTTCATCCCGCTTCCTTCCCATTACCGCTTCAAAACTATTGCCTGCTCCGGGCACACAGGCCTTTATCTGGGAAGAGATCTGCCACTGAAATCAGCAAAGCCCCAAATTCCCGGCGCTCGCTGATAGAATATTCAGTGAGCCTACGCTGCCAAACAGCAAACGGCATCCCTGCAAGTGAGCTGTCAGGGTAGCTGGCTAATACTGATTTGCAAATAAAGTCCAAAACAAAAACGTACAAAGAAGCAAAATGTATATACGGGAATAGTCCCCCGGCCTTGTCAGCCTTGCAGCTTCCAGCAGCCGAGACTTTCCTCTCTCTTGTCTGGAGTGGTTTTAGCAGTGGGAATGGGCCCACGATAAGAACCCTCCCTGCGATGGCTCTCCCTCCCATGACAGCTTGATTTAATGACCCGGGGTCCCAGGATAAACACCGGTGACATGGGGCATCTGGCTGCAAAGTTTAAGAGCCCTCGGTGTATTACATACACTTTCTCCCCATAGTCCACTATAAAGATCTCTCTCTGTCTCTCTCTGTCTCTCTCTGTCTCTCTCTGTCTCTCTCTCTCTCTCTCTCTCTCTCTCTCTCTCTCTCTCTCTCTCTCTCTCTCTCTCTCTCTCTCTCTCTCTCTCTCTCTCTCTCTCTCTCTCTCTCTCTCTCTCTGTCTCTCTCTCTGTCTCTCTCTCTCGCAATCTCTCTCTCTTTATATATACCACATTAAAGTGTTCAACAAATGAGGAGCAACATAATCATATCAATCGATAATCGAACATAATTCAACCACCTGGAAAATATTCAACCAGTAGTAAAAAGTGCAATCTATGCCTAGCTGAAAAAATATGTTATAATTTGCTTACCAGGAACGTCTCCATTGGATGACAGGGATGAACTGGCCAGATAGATATAAGCACCTGTTTTGTAATTATAAATAAATCAGGACCATAGACAAATACCAACGCCCCCCCCCCCCCCCCAATCGGACCGTTAGCGAGCACGTTGTTTTGAGTTTTTGAACGTCGCACCTCTCCCTTCCCCATTGGACGTTGTGCACGTGATTGTGCACGACGAGGCAGTAAACGGTGTGTTCTCTGCCGAGTGGCTTTATTGACAGCCGATGAGTGCTTGTGGCATGAAACAGGCTTGTACTGTCTCATAAAACATTTATTTGACTCACTTGATTATATATATACACTCACCGGTCACTTTATTAGGCACACCTGTCCAACTGCTCGTTAACGCAAATGTCTAATCAGCCAATCACATGGCAGCAACTCAATGCATTTAGGCATGTAGACATGGTCAAGACGATCTGCTGCAGTTCAAACCGAGCATCAGAATGGGGAAGAAAGGTGATTTAAGTGACTTTGAACGTGGCATGGTTGTTGGTGCCAGACGGCTGGTCTGAGTATTTCAGAAACTGCTGATCTACTGGGATTTTCACGCACCACCCATCTCTAGGGTTTACAGAGAATGGTCCGAAAAAGAGAAAATATCCAGTGAGCGGCAGTTCTGTGGGTGAAAATGCCTTGTTGATGCCAGAGGTCAGAGGAGAATGGCCAGACTGGTTCGAGCTGATAGAAAGGCAACAGTAACTCAAATAACCACTCATTACAACCGAGGTATGCAGAAGAGCATCTCTGAACGCACAACACGTCGAACCTTGAGGCAGATGGGCTACAGCAGCAGAAGACCACACCGGGTGCCACTCCTGTCAGCTAAGAACAGGAAACTGAGGCTACAATTCGCACAGGCTCACCAAAATTGGACAATAGAAGATTGGAAAAACGTTGCCTGGTCTGATGAGTCTCGATTTCTGCTGCGACATTCTGATGGTAGGGTCAGAATTTGGCGTCAACAACATGAAAGCATGGATCCATCCTGCCTTGTATCAACGGTTCAGGCTGGTGGTGGTGGTGTAATGGTGTGGGGGATATTTTCTTGGCACACTTTGGGCCCCTTAGTTCCAATTGAGCATCGTGTCAACGCCACAGCATACCTGAGTATTGTTGCTGACCATGTCCATCCCTTTATGACCACAGTGTTCCCATCTTCTGATGGCTACTTCCAGCAGGATAACGCGCCATGTCATAAAGCTCGAATCATCTCAGACTGGTTTCTTGAACATGACAATGAGTTCACTGTACTCAAATGGCCTCCACAGTCACCAGATCTCAATCCAATAGAGCACCTTTGGGATGTGGTGGACCGGGAGATTCGCATCATGGATGTGCAGCCGACAAATCTGCAGCAACTGCGTGATGCTATCATGTCAATATGGACCAAACTCTCGGAGGAATGTTTCCAGTACCTTGTTGAATCTATGCCACGAAGGATTAAGGCAGTTCTGTAGGCAAAAGGGGGTCCAACCCGGTACTAGCAAGGTGTACCTAATAAAGTGGCCAGTGAGTGTATATATATATGTACTAGAAGAACCCCGCTACAATGTAGCGGTTTGGTTATCCACCCGTCTAAATCTCCCTCCTCTTCATCCTGCCAGCTAACCGCCTTCCCCCTGCCCCCTAACCCCCCCCACTCCAACCCCCCTCCCCCCAAATACTCAGAATCATCTGAAATGCCGAGAGAAGTGGTTTTTAGCCATTTTTAGAAAATGCATATTTTGCATAATTATGCATAATTGTGCATAATTATTTTAATGTTCTGCTATTTTTCTGGTCCTCTCTGGAACAATACCTACCACCTCCCAAAAAAATTAGGATCATAAGTGCATTTTTGCAAAAATGCATATATTTTGCATAATGCCAAAACATTTCCAAGTCCCAGAAATTTTTTTTATATAGGTGAAAAAATCAAAGATGCTCAGAATCATCTGAAATGCCGAGAAAAGTGGTTTTTAGCCATTTTCAGAAAAATTCATATTTTGCATATGTATGCATAATTATACATGATTTTAATTTTCTGGGATTTTCCCCTTATTCTCTGAGACAATACCTACCACCTCCAAAAAGAATTAGGATCATAAGTGCTTTAGTTTTCGGTCCCGCTATCTACACTAACTAACACACACACACACACACACACACACACACACATTACGAAAATATGTGAGTAGATATATATATATAAAGAGAGAGAGAGAGAGAGAGAGAGAGAGAGAGAGAGAGAGAGAGAGAGAGAGAGAGAGAGAGAGAGAGAGAGAGAGAGAGAGAGAGAGAGAGAGCGAGAGCGAGAGAACCTCAAATATGGATTGTTCCCTCCAACTACGACGCCCTTCTACGTGCAGCAACAAGAAGCAGGTGATGAATGTGCAGGTGGGTATCGTATCTTTTATGCTGTGTTCATTAGAGACACCTTGGACTGCTTTGCTGTCATTCGTGCATTTTATTCAACTCTGGAAAAACAAGAGGAGAGAGCGAGAAAGAAAAAAAAACAAGACAACACTGGTTGGATAATTATGCCTTTTTCCCCTCTTGTTTTGCTGCGGCGGAGAAGCAGACAAACACAGCACGATACGGTGCCAGCTAGCTTAATTAGCACAGCCGCCCCGCGCTGCTGTGCATCACGCGCGCTGCGATGCGCGGCCGCGAGAGCAGCAACAGCCACGAGAGAGCACGAGCCTTGTCTACACGCATGCGGCGCCACGTAACCCGCGTGACCTGAAAATGACATGCGCAGGTCTAGTGGGGGGTTCCTGACGCACGTGAGCCGTCTCTCAACGTTAGAATGAGTGGAAATAAAATAAAAATGGAGTTGAAGTTAAAAAGTAAATAAAACCTGTAGTGTGCAGAAGCTTTAAACGCACATTGCAAGAGGCTGAACAGCATCAGCATGCAGTGGCCTTTTAACAGGGGGTGAGTCGGTACGAATGATTGACGGGAGCATTTATTTATTTATTTACTTTATTGATTGATTGGTATCGGGAGGTTATTGGAGGTTGTGGTTTAAAGGAAGTGACGGCGCTCCGGGGAGCAAGCAGGGGCCAGCGCAGCGCACTGGCTGAGAACGGAGCCCCCCCACTTCAGCCACGGGTGGCAAACGAAGGTCAGATGTGCTCGTATCAAGTGGCCTGCTCTGCTGCAGGAAGTGGAATCCCAGACCACAGCGGAAGAGCTGATACTTCCACCGGCCGCAGATGTGGGGTCTGCTCTCCGTGGTGAGGCAAGTGCTGCACGATTAAACAAAGAAAATAAGAAAGAAAGGAAACATCCCTCAACACAAACAACACTCCTTGCTTTATTCTTATTCATTCATTAATTCATTCATCCATCCATTCATTCACTCATTCATTCACTCATTCATTCGTGCATTTATTTATTTATTTATTTATTTATTTATTTATTTATTTATTTGGGGGGGGGGTGTTTCCCCCTTTTCTCCCCAATTGTACTCGGTCGATTACCCCACTCTTCCGAGCCGTCCCGGTTGCTGCTCCACCCCCTCTGCCGATCCGGGGAGGGCTGCAGACTACCACATGCCTCCTCCCATACATGTGGAGTCGCCAGCCGCTTCTTCTCACCTGACAGTGAGGAATTTTGCCAGCGCGCGTGGGATGATTACGCAATTCCAGCCAGTTTCTCCCTCCCCCCTCCCCGGAACAGGCGCTCCGACCGACCGGAGGAGGCGCTGGTGAAGCGGCCAGGACACATACCCACATCCGGCTTCCCACCCGCAGACACGGCCCATTGTGTCAGTAGGGACGCCCGACCAAAGCGATCCCCGTGTTGGTGGGCTATGGAATAGACCGCCTCGCGCTCAAACAAGACGTCCTCGTGGCATAAGCCTGCACCTGATACGTCACAGGCAGCCCATTGAGAAAACAAACGTTAAACCCTTGGTTGGTAATTGGTTCTCTACGTCGTCTCTGAGGAGAGCCTGTCGACAATGTTTGGTAACCACAGGTGGAAACAATTATGAATTAAACCATAAAAATATCAATTATTGCGATTTGATTCAGACGAATCGTCCCCCCATTAAAGCAAGATGAACCACCATGGCTTTTAAATGAGATTTGTTTGCACCCACATGCGCACACACGCTCTGCAAGAACACATCCCTCTCTTCTCAATACCGAATTCATATTTCACATAATATTATGTAGTAAACTAGTATGCATTTGCACATAAATTGCTCTAAGCAAAACCCCTTACGCTTCTTTTAAAATTGCTCGAAAGCGTCAACAACAGGTGTTATGTAAAACACATTTCCATAATCGTCCTTGTCATTAAAGCCTTTTAGAAATCGGTAGATTTCAAGATTTATGCTTTCTGTATAGTGGAACAGAAATAAAGCCTCGAGGGCTGTCCATCCTCGCATCGTCTGTAGCTAATATGGCGAGGTGAGGCAAAACGGAATAAAAGCAATGAAATAATGCATGCTGTCTCTACTCAGATTAAAATGGCAATGAGTCAGCGAAGATCAGATATGTCACACTCGTCTTTTAGATGCAAATGAGGCACATGAATGTGATATATATATATATATATATATATATATATATATGTGTGTGTGTGTTTGTGTATATATATATATATATATATGTGTGTGTGTGTATATATATATATATATGTGTGTGTGTGTGTGTATATGTGTTTATATATGTATATATGTGTATACACATATATATATATACACACACACACACATATATATATATATATATACACACACACACACACATATATATATATACACACACACACACACACACACACACACATATATATATATATATATATATATATATATATATATATATATATATATATATATATATATATATATATATATATATATGCATATGTATATATATGCACATACACACACAACATTTAGTGCCAACCAAGTCATTTCATGGATGAGTGCTCGATAGTCAGTATAACAGCACTGGGACCTTTAACTCCACGTATCACTCCGCCGCACAGGTGTTCTATTAATAACCGTTAATTAGGCTACATTAACGGTCGTTATTAACATCAGATCGTAACAAACTAGCACGGAAAAGATGGATATATTTCTACGTATAGATCTAAACAAAAAAAACGTATATGTGAGTTGCCGGTCTGAAAGCTGACTAAAAAGTTACTGGAGACAATCCACAGAGATCAGGAAACGTGCTGTCTGAGCGCTCATCCGAATCACACACGCCACCCAAGCGACTGACAGCGTCAACACACTCTTATTTCCCTGGTTGCACAATACATGGGGACGTCCAGATTGATGCACATGATACAAAGTAGCCAGGCAGCCAGCGGTGACGTGTGTAGGCTATACAAAGTAGCAAGCTGCGCAGGAAAATGTTTGTGTTCAGGTTGCCTGGCAACGGTCCAAGTGCAAGAGCGCAGTTGTGGAACTATTTGTTGGCAGAGCTAGATACACACAAGCACACACACACATACACACACACACACACACACACACACACACACACAGGGGTTAAAGTGGGATTTGGTAAGTGGGGGATCTCTTTGGCTAACCATTAGCCAAAGTTAGCCAACGTTAGCTAACGTTAGCTAGCTAGCTATCGCGATTAGTTGATTGAATGGTAGCTAGCTAACTAGGTAGGTACCTAGCTAGCTAGGTAGCTAGCTAACGTTAGGCTAGCTAACCACTGGTCCAGTAGTCCCGACGTTAGCATTGTTAGCTAATAATAGCTACCGGTAGCTAACGTTTTCTAGCTAGTTAGTTATTTGAATGAAAATATTGCATGGCCAGAGCTAAGGTTGGACAAACACACACACACACACACACACACACACACACACACACACACACACACACACACACACACACACACACACACACGCCTTCACCCTCAAGTTAATACAAAGATAGTCTATTCACTATCTCCATATTCATGTATGAGGCTGCACCCTAGATGACGACACTATTTGGTGCTCTATAGTGTCCCCTTAGCAAGATGTCCCGTTGCTCGGTGGCACAGCGTAGCTGAGACGGCCGCAGAACAATCCTGTTGCTTTGTGCCAGAGCTGCTGCCGAGGTGACAAACAGAGCTGCCGGCTACCGGAACCGCTGCCGAGTTGACCAAGCGGAGCCGCCATGGTTTACCCTTTCCGGGTACTGCCCAGGGATTTGAATTCAGAGTTCCCTTCTCCTAGCCTTTGCCTAAAGAGGCATCAACCCACAAGGCAGCAGGTGGATTTGAAATCAGAGTTACCTTCTCCTGTCCCAATGTGTTGGCTGGACTGGGCACCATGGGAAGTACCATACAGGCATGCAGGAGGACCAGATCTATCAGTAGGGACATCATCCAAGCTAGCCAAAGGGCCCTTGCTGAGGTAAGGTGCTACCCCTCTACAGCCTGCGGTTGCAGTTTAGCATCTTACCCACATGATTAAATCAACAGACAAAAAATAATTACACACACACACACACACACACACACACACACACACACACACACACACATATATATATATATATATATATATATATGAAGACAGCTGTACACTGTCTTGATGAACAGATTGCTGGAGGACCCATAACCACCCTCACATGGTTATAGCAATATGATAAAGTACTTGCACAGTGTGCATGTAGCAGTGACTGTGCAGTATGATTCCAGTTGTGTGTGTGTGTGTTTTTTTTGTTGTCCTATCTACTTTCCATCTTCACAATGCCACAATGCAACGTTGCATTTTCTCCGCTGAAGTTAATTAGCCCTAAAATTGTTTAGAAATTACACTCATTCCCTCATGTATGGATCTGGACACTAAACAGCCTATAAATCAGCACAGAGTAGGCCCACCCACCGCCCTTCGTAAGACACGTTCTGCATTTTCCGGTGAACAACTCTGCCACCAACTTCGCTGATTGATTCAGCTGACGTATCTCCATTTGCAAGGCCGCGCTTCCCGCATGCTAATGCGCGAGCTGCTGGGGCCCTTATGGGGACATGTCTTAAGTCACAGCTAATAAATCAGCTCGCAGGAAATTATTTCTACTGACGGTCGGCTTACTATGGGGCGTGGTGGAGGGAAAAAAATAAAAGATAAATAAGAATAAGACGACCACAATTCAGCTTGAAAGCAAGAGCCCTGTGTTGCACTTTGCTTGGGGCCCGGATGTTGGCATCGCCGAACAGTCGAACCACTTTACATGCGATTAGCTAACAGAATTTAGCCCAATTTATGCTCCAAATGTCTCCCGGCAGACAAATGTCTCCCGGCAGACAAAAAAGTGTCTCGCGTTCATGCTTGTCGCCATGTCGCTGACTGTCTCCTGGTATCCATGGAAACGTGTCGCGTCACGCGTGGTGTTGTAAACGGCAGCGAGTGTTCTTTATATGAATGAGCGCGCGTAACGTAAACGACGCTCTCAAGCAAAACCATGGCAACGCTCGAACGCCTCCGCCCCCTTCAATCCAACCGTCCAATCACAGCTAAGCGACGTAATGCGCGCGAGTTTGCGACGTAAGAAAATGTGTCGCGTACACGACGGCCCCGGGAGACACACAAAGTGTCTCTCATGACGTCAAAGTTGTCGAGAGACGCCTGTCTGCTAGCCGACGTTTGGAGTGTACACTGGGTATTGTAGATGAGTTAAACTGCACGTTGTGTTGCTCATCGTCTGCAATTTTGGAGCAACATCCCATCATCGCCGTCATTACCAGCGTCTGGCTCCGGCCTCACTAGTGGGGAAAATGCTCTTCCAGTATGGCTGTTAAGTCAAAATTGGATGCACTGTGTGTGTGTGTGTGAGTGTGTGTGTGTTTACGCTGCTGGGTGCCAGGATGAAAGGCTGGGTATCTAATGTTCTCTGCAGATTAAAAAAAAAAAAAAAACTAATACCAAACCCCCATTGCACCGTTAACGATCACGTGTTTTTGACTTTTTGAACGTTGCACCTCTCACTTCCTCATTGGACGTTGTGCACGTGATATGCACGAGGAGGCCGTAAGTGGTATGTTCTGTCCTCGAGTAGCTTTTATTGTCAGGTGATGATTGCTTAAGGCATAAAATACTATGTGTGTGTGTGTGTGTGTGTGTGTGTGTGTGTGTGTGTGTGTGTGTGTGTGTGCGTGCGTGTGTGTGTGTGTGTGTGTGTTTGTGTGTGTGTGTGTGTGTGTGTGTATGTGTTTGTATGTATATGTATATATATATATATATACATATATATGTGTGTGTGTATGTGTGTGTGTGTGTTTTATTTAGATATATAAATGTGTGTTATATATATATATATATATATATATATATATATATGTGTGTGTGTGTGTGTGTGTGTATGTGTGTATAATAAATGTGTGTGTTATATATATATATATATATGTGTGTGTGCGTGTGTGTGTGTGTGTGTGTGTGTGTGTGTGTGTGTATTCAAATTAAAACAGCCAATGGGGTAGGTACTATATTGGCTGTTATAATTTGCACGTTTCCCCATCTGATTGGTCGCTGCCCAACCGAAATTAGGGGCGTGGCGCTGGGTGACGTAACGGTATGATTCTTTGTAACAAACACATTAGCAGCTGATGAGTGTGAGACGCACGAGACAGGCCTGTACTGCTATGCATTAACATCTATTTTCCCTGTATCCCTGTTGATATTCCGCTCCTCATTAGTCGAGCACTAAACACCATTGACGCTTTCGGATATATATATATATATATATATATATATATATGCAAATAGCCCATCACCTCGTCAGCAGATGGGAACGTCGCCATGGCGGGTGGAGTATGTGCCGCGTGATCAGTGGAGGAAGCGCTCCTTTGTCAACTGTCTCAACTGATTGAATGAAACAAGGAGTGGGCTGAGTTTTAGCTTCACCCATGCTTCACCCCACCCCCTCCCCCTCCTTCTGCCTTGATGTGCGGTCCTCATTCATTCTCTGCCCGTGTCTGTGACGTCACACTCTCCCTCTCCTTCTTTTATCTGCCCCGCTCACTCTCACTCAGCCGTGCTTACAAGTGCACTCTCACTCTAGCGATTCAGCGGTGCATGCGTGTCGTGCGCATGGATAATGTTGTGCAGAAGTGATGCGCGCAACCCTTGTTTGTGAGACCCTCGGCTGTGTGGGTGCGCCACTCTCCATTATTTATCTGCTGACTGTACAAGTACCCCTGCAACGGTGGTGTAAGCATTGTGTGCACGTGTGTGTGTGTGTGCGTGTGTGTGTGTGTGTGTGTGTGTGTGTGTGTGTGTGTGTGTGTGTGTGTGTGTGTGTGCGTGTGTGTGTGTGCATGGGCTGGAGGTTGCTTTATTTGTTTATCTGTCAGCCACAAGCAGATTTTGTATTTAACAGAAACTGTTCTGGCAGCATTTCTCCCCATGTATTCTCTTCCCCCTCTCTTGCTCTCCTGCTCTCTCTCTCTCTCTCTCTCTCTCTCTCTCTCTCTCTCTCTCTCTCTCTCTCTCTCTGTTGCTCTCTCTTTTCAGATTTTTGTTTGCAGATAATGCTATTTCTGTTTGTTTTTAAGAGTCTTTGTTTCAAAGCTGCTGTAAATGTGTGGCATTGTGTTTAAATTGTTTTTTTAACGTCAAAAAAAATCTCTCTTCCCCTCCCCTCTCGACCTTCTCTTTCTCCAGCTCTTCTACTTTCTTCCATTATCTTATTTTTCTACTTTCAGCCTTGTTGGAATGTTCACGAGACAGGTTTCACGTGTTGGTGAAACATGATTTTTTTATGCGTTGATACTGTAGCGAATTAAGGGGGGCAACCGCAGGAACTGCCGCGGCCGAGACGCGAACCCGTGTCGCCCGCGCCGCAGGAGACGTCGCTAACCGCTTGGCTAAAGGGTCCGACCCGTATGCCAGCGGCCAACGTGTCTACTAATCCATGCACGTTACTCTACTATAGGATAGCCCCTCTGCTTCTAGCGTGTCATCTTCTCTACCTCTCATCGGATGTGAGTATGTGTCCTGGTCGCTTCTCTGGCGCCTCCTCTGGTCGGTCGGGGCGCCTGTTCGTGGGGGAGGGGGAACTGCGGGGAATGGCGTGATCGTTCCACGCGCTACGTCCGCCTGGGGAAACTCCTCACTGTCAGGTGAAAAGAAGCGGCTGGTGACTCCGCATGTGTCGGAGGAGACATGTGGTGGAGAGGGTGGAGCAGCGACCGGGACGGCTCGGAAAGCGGGGTGATTGGCCAGGTACAATTAGGGAGAAAAGGGAGGAACCCCCCCTCCCAAATAAATAAATTAAATAAATATATAAAATCCCATTTATTCCATATTTTCTTTATTTATTCTTGTCCGTACTTGGGATTTTCCTCCCACTCTCTTCCTCCCATGTCTCCCCTGTTCACTCCCCCGCTTTGCTCTCGCGATCTTCTCAGGCTCTAATTACGCGACTCTGCTGCCGCTTCAAAGCCTCGCCGTGCTGATTGAGGCTCGTTAAGGAGGGAACACGAGCGGGGGGGGGGGGTTCTTAATGGCCGCAGACATTCGTTAGCAGAAGATGATGAAGATGGTCCGGATGTCTCAGCGAACGGGATTCCCCCGATCGGAAATTTCCCAGAGGATACCGGGGGAAAAATACTTTACAGTACAGGAGTTCTGACTTGAACACAATATTCCTGACCTTTGCCCTCGCTTCCCACCATTTAGTCTTATACACTCACTGGCCACTTTATTAGGTACACCTTGCTAGTACCGGGTTGGACCCCCTTTTGCCTTCAGAACTGCCTTAATCCTTCGTGGCATAGATTCAACAAGGTACTGGAAACATTCCTCAGAGAGTTTGGTCCATATTGACATGATAGCATCACGCAGTTGCTGCAGATTTGTCGGCTGCACATCCATGATGCGAATCTCCCTGTCCACCACATCCCAAAGGTGCTCTATTGGATTGCTTTGCTTTCATGTTGTTGACGCCAAATTCTGACCCTACCATCCGAATGTCGCAGCAGAAATCGAGACTCATCAGACCAGGCAACGTTTTTCCAATCTTCTATTGTCCAATTTTGGTGAGCCTGTGCGAATTGTAGCCTCAGTTTCCTATTCTTAGCTGACAGGAGTTGCACCCGGTGTGGTCTTCTGCTTCTGTAGCCCATCTGCCTCAAGGTTCGACGTGTTGTGCGTTCAGAGATGCTCTTCTGCATACCTCGGTTGTAATGAGTGGTTATTTGAGTTACTGTTGCCTTTCTATCAGCTCGAACCAGTCTGGCCATTATCCTCTGTCCTCCGGCATCAACAAGGCATTTTCGCCCACAGAACTGCCGCTCACTGGATATTTTCTCTTTTTCGGACCATTCTCTGTAAACCCTAGAGATGGGTGTGCGTGAAAATCCCAGTAGATCAGCAGTTTCTGAAATACTCAGACCAGCCCGTCTGGCACCAACAACCATGCCACGTTCAAAGTCACTTAAATCACCTTTCTTCCCCATTCTGATGCTCGGTTTGAACTGCAGCAGATCGTCTTGACCATGTCTACATGCCTAAATGCATTGAGTTGCTGCCATGTGATTGGCTGATTAGACATTTGCGTTAATGAGCAGTTGGACAGGTGTGCCTAATAAAGTGACCGGTGAGTGTATTTTCTATGTGAGGAACTTCCTAGTTTGTATGCAAAATAAATAAAAATAAACTGTGGCCTGGTGGTGATGCTGTGGAAGATTGGTTTGCTTGATTTTGGGAACTTAACATGACTACAAAGACCCAACAGCAGTTTCATCCAGACAGGCAGATAGACGGAGAGACTGACTGGTTTCTTTGAATCTCCTATTTGAGGGTGTTTGTTGCCACAGCCTTTACTTCAAAACGCTACTTCACCAGCAGTGTAACGAGTCAGCGCCGGGCCTCGGTGCAAGATGGTGGAAGGGCCCCGGCCTGCCCATCACAATCAGACCCAACATAACACCGTGGCAGTAGAGAATAAAGGAAGCAAAAGGAGGAAGCTTTGAAATGACCAGCGGGAAGTTCATTGTGTGTATGTACAATGACAGTTAAAGTGTATTCTATTATATTCTATTTGTCAGAAAAGAATAAAAGTTCACCCTCGTGCATGTTTATTCCCATCTATACCTCCACACAGTTAGACCCGGCTACACACGTGCTACATACAAATGTGCGTGACATTTAACGGGACGGGGCCAAACCTTTTCTCTGTGATTTGTAGGAAAGCCCCCGTGGGGAGCATGAAATGACAGGACTCCAGGGAGGGTTACATTTATTATTTATAGAAAAGACTTTCTAATCAGGCTATGCTATTCTGCTTTACTATTTTAAATACCTGAAACTGTAATCTCATGAATTACAATTTATGAACACTTGATGATTACAAACACACAATATTACTAGATTACATATTATTAGCCCTAAGCCTATCTATGTCCATATTAGCTTTATATATATATATATACATACACACACACAGCGAAAGAGAGAGATAAATATTTAATATAATAATCATTGTTGTTGTTTGTTTGATTAAATAATCATTGTTGTTGTTACTGTTATTATTATAATCATTGTTGTATTGTGTTGTTGTTGTTTTACATGCTTTGGCAATATGTACACAAACATACACTCACCGGCCACTTTATTAGGCACACCCGTCCAACTGCTCGCTAACGCAAATTTCTAATCAGCCAATCACATGGCAGCAACTCAATGCATTTAGGCATGTAGACATGGTCAAGACGATCTGCTGCAGTTCAAACCGAGCATCAGAATGGGGAAGAAAGGTGATTTAAGTGACTTTGAACGTGGCATGGTTGTTGGTGCCAGACGGGCTGGTCTGAGTATTTCAGAAACTGCTGATCTACTGGGATTTTCACGCACACCCATCTCTAGGGTTTACAGAGAATGGTCCGAAAAAGAGAAAATATCCAGTGAGCGGCAGTTCTGTGGGCGAAAATGCCTTGTTGATGCCGGAGGACAGAGGAGAATGGCCATACTGGTTCGAGCTGATAGAAAGGCAACATTAACTCAAATAACCACTCATTACAACCGAGGTATGCAGAAGAGCATCTCTGAACGCACAACACGTCGAACCTTGAGGCAGATGGGCTACAGCAGCAGAAGACCACACCGGGTGCCACTCCTGTCAGCTAAGAACAGGAAACTGAGGCTACAATTCGCACAGGCTCACCAAAATTGGACAATAGAAGATTGGAAAAACGTTGCCTGGTCTGATGAATCTCGATTTCTGCTGCGACATTCGGATGGTAGGGTCAGAATTTGGCGTCAACAACATGAAAGCATGGATCCATCCTGCCTTGTATCAACGGTTCAGGCTGGTGGTGGTGGTGTAATGGTTTGGGGGATATTTTCTTGGCACACTTTGGGCCCCTTAGTTCCAATTGAGCATCGTATCAACGCCACAGCCTACCTGAGTATTGTTGCTGACCATGTCCATCCCTTTATGACCACAATGTTCCCATCTTCTGATGGCTACTTCCAGCAGGATAACGTGCCATGTCATAAAGCTCGAATCATCTCAGACTGGTTTCTTGAACATGACAATGAGTTCACTGTACTCAAATGGCCTCCACAGTCACCAGATCTCAATCCAATAGAGCACCTTTGGGATGTGGTGGACCGGGAGATTCGCATCATGGATGTGCAGCTGACAAATCTGCAGCAACTGCGTGATGCTATCATGTCAATATGGACCAAACTCTCTGAGGAATGTTTCCAGTACCTTGTTGAATCTATGCCATGAAGGATTAAGGCAGTTCTGAAGGCAAAAGGGGGTCCAACCCGGTACTAGCAAGGTGTACCTAATAAAGTGGCCAGTGAGTGTATGTCAAAGCACATATTGAATTGAATTGAGAGGTTTACATAGTGGTTACTTATCTTATCTTATCTTAATTTATCTTATATTATCTTGCAGCTAGCTGCTAATTGCCCAGGTAACAATAGCAATAATATTAATGATAATAATAATATTGTCATATTTTAAGTTTCTACAAGTGTAACGGTATATTTATATTTGTATTGAACCAGTTTCTGGTGCATGGACGTATGGTTTGAATATAAAATGTGTTGTATTGACATTTTTTAGTTTTAATTAATGACTGGTAGGTTACCCTTGTGAAGGAGACTGCTATGCAATATAACCCAGGTTGAGCACTGGCGGTCATTATCAGTGTGTTCCTCCAGTGAGAGTAGGAGTATGGTTGTAGAACAAAAACGTGTTTGGGATATGTTTAACCTTGTGAGAGATAGCTCACTGCATTAGGGCTAAGGACGTAGATTTATCCATCCTCCATCCTCCGCTTTATTAAATTCAAGATGGCTGGCGGCTGTGAGCCATGCCATTATGCATAAGGTGGGGGTAAAGAAGGCTCTTTTAAGCCTCTTTTCCACCAGAACGGTGCCAGTGCCAGTGGTGCAGAGCCAGTGCCGGTACCAGTGCCGGTGCCGGTGCCGGTTCCGGTGCCAGTGCCAGTGGTGCGGAGCCAGTTCTCCATTGGTGCCTTTTGAGAACCAGCCCAAATTTCGACAGGTTTGAGAAGAGAACTGAACGTGACGCAGCGGAAGTTGGGGTAATTTCCGCAAGAAATTGTTTGTGATCCCCCCCCCCCCGTTATTCTACTGGAACTTTCATTCGCTCATATTTTCTCAAAATGGCGGCGTATTTCTTATTTTTACTGCGAAACTAAACAACAATAGACATGCGCCAAGGGTTAAGGGGCGGGGTATGTCTTGTGGTAGCCCCTCCCATGACCAGTGACGTCAGCTCCCAACTTCTGGTCCAGCGATCTTGCGGTGCCGTGCCGGTGCCAGTTTTGTGGCATCAGCGCTAGTCTTTTTTTTTGGTGGAAAAGCGTGGAACCGGTTCTAGATTAGGCACCGGCACCAGGGCGGTGGGAAAGGGGCTTTAGACAGGTGACCTGTCCATCAAAAGCCCATATAAACCTTCATTCACCATCCAAATGATAACCATGGAGAGTTTAGACCATGGTTAACCTGACATGCGTGTCTTATTAAATGTATTTGTTGGTGTTTGCCTTTGCAAGTGAGGTTGTTGGCTGCCTGATTAATGAGATAGAAGAGAGGGCATGCATGTTTTTGTGTGTTCGAGTGGGGTTTTGTGCCTGTGTGTGTGTGTGTGTGTGTGTGTGTGTGTGTGTGTGTGTGTTTGCGCACATCTGCCCGTTTCTGGGTACCCTTTTGTTTACCCTTGAAATATGAAAGAGCTTTGACTAAAAGGTCAAAAACTCCCAGCAGAGTGAAGCTGTAGACATTCTGATGAGAGGAGCGGATACTCGGGCCTTTAAACGCAATAAATCCCAATCCAGTCACTTCTGAACACGAGGCCAACCAGCAAATCACTGCGCTCTATTTATCAGCAGCTGGATAGGGGACACTTCCGGCCTCGAGATGAAGTGGCGCGCCCACACGTGGCAGCCGGGCGGTGCTTTGTCCCAACATGTACTAGCTTGTGGCCCGCCCAGCAGGAAGTGCAAGTTGTATTGATCAAATGCACATCATTACAGCGTGGCAGACATCGTTGGCACTGAAATGCTTAGGCACCAGGCCCACCTCAAAAAGCCCCTATAGAATATGATATTAAAACTTAAAATGAAAACTAAAAAAAACCTGGACTCTAAAAATCAACAGTATAAAATTAGCATTATTGAAAGGGCAGCGTGGAATCTATAATGTTACAGTATTTACTAGCCAAAAAAATGTAAAAAAACTTAAGATTAAACTAGAATCTCAAATTGAGTGTTGACATGTAGCAGTATTTACAGCAGATGATACAGATAATGAAATATTACAGATAATACGTGTTGAACATGTGAACTGTGTCTGTACATAGTGCAGGAATGGTACAGTGGAAAAGTGAACAGTGCAGGATAGAGTGAGGAGTGTGATTTTCGATAGAGACAGAGAGAGGGACAGAGACAGAGAGAGAGAGAGAGAGAGAGAGAGAGAGAGAGAGAGAGAGAGAGACAGAGAGAGAGAGACAGAGACAGACAGAGAGAGACAGAGAGAGACAGAGAGACAGAGAGACAGAGAGAGAGACAGACAGAGACAGAGAGAGAGAGAGAGAGAGAGAGAGAGAGAGAGAGAGAGAGAGAGAGAGAGAGAGAGAGAGAGAGAGAGAGAGAGAGAGAGAGAGAGACAGAGAGAGAGAGACAGAGACACAGAGACAGAGAGAGAGAGGCAGAGAGAGAGACAGAGAGAGAGAGAGACAGAGACAGAGAGAAAGAGAGAGAGAGAGAGAGAGAGAGAGAGAGAGACAGAGAGAGAGAGAGATTTTGGTTGATTTTCAACAGTACTTTAATAAAAATTACAAAAAAAAAGTTACAACAAACTAAGCAGGACAAAGAGCGACATGGTGAGTAAAATCAGATCCACAGAATCTAAATCTTCCCAGGACCCTCCCCAAGACCAGCTCATCATCCACAACACAGCAACGCACATTTCTGTAACACCACACACCGCGGGAACTTTCGAGAGCTTCCATCACTGTTGAAGTAGCAGAACTCTGCTCTTAGACGAGCTCTTAACATTTTCACAGACACAAAGACAGTGGTAACCACGAACCCACCGTGCTGCCGCCCTTCTAATCGCTTTAAATGTATCAACGTCATAAGTTGCATCATTTGTTTCCCTTTCTCACCGCCCCTCTCACGGTGACTCATAGGAGCATCAAGTTTGCCCTTAGTGATACCAGTCAGTATGATATCACAGATCAGGACAAAGGTCTGACCTCTTCATCCATCGCTGCAGTTTATGCAGAAATGGGAAGACTTTGGGGAGATGAGAGGCCGCTTGCATCATAATCCGCCTTTGTTTTCTCAGAGAGCGGCCTCCCCGGATGTCTCGACCTTTTGGATGCCCCGATGTCTCCGTTCACCTGGCGGGGCGGCTCGGTTCTGGTTTGAATCACTATTCCATGTTAGCATCAGCAGCTATTTACAGAGAGAGAAGGAAGTTGTGCTGCGAGTCTGCATTTTTACTGTTTGAATGTGTTCTCTGCATTTAACCCACCATCTTCCAGCAATTGTCCCCCCCCCCCCAACGTGATTTTATCACTACTACTTCATGTTGGACACACTTTCCACAATTTTAGTTTATCTTATTTTGATTTATTTATTGGTTTATTGCACAATTTGCAATTGTTGCACAATTGCACTAAACATGTGCAATTGATCTAAAACTCAATTTAATGCAAATATATGCTATTTTTGGCCCATTCAGGGAGCAGCAGGTCTGTATCTTTTTTTTTCCACAAACTTATCCATCCAGCCATCCATTACCCAAACTGCACATCATTACAGCGTGGCAGACATTGCTGGCACGGAAATGCTTAGGCACCAGGCCCACCTCAAAAAGCCCCTATAGAATATGATGTTAAAATTTAACATGAAAACTAAAAAAAACCTGGAATCTAAAAATCAACAGTATAAAATCAGCATTATTTAAAGGGCAGCATGATATCTAAAATTTTACAGTATTTACCAGCCAAAAAATAAAAATTAAAAAAACTTAAAATCAAACTAAAATCTCAAATTGAGTGTTGACATGTAGCAGTATTTACAGCAGATGATACAGATAATAAAATATTACAGATAATACGTGTTGAACATGTGAACTGTCTGTACATAGTGCACATGGTACAGTGGAAAAGTGAACAGTGCAGGATAGAGTGAGGAGTGTGATTTTCGATAGAGACAGAGAGAGAGAGAGACAGAGAGACAGAGAGAGAGAGACAGAGAGAATTTGAATTTTAAACCAAGTCTTTATTTAACAGAAAAATTTAGACAAAAAGCAGACTTGAAATCCCTCCGAACATAAACAATACTTGTCGAGGTATAAACAATCAATAAGCATTTTTTACAAGCCCAAAAAAACAATCATTCACTGACAACTCAAAAAATAAAAAACAGGTAAGACCTCTTTTATCCAAGTTCTTTAGAAAAGACCAGCTCATCTTTTATGGTGAAACACAGCAGCCCTTTATAACACCACAAGGTTGAGAATGTGACCAGGTCTTTCATTGCCTTGTAGTAATTGAAGTCTACTTTTATCCTGGCCTTGACCATCCTGCAGAACAACAGTTCAACATGACATTCTATACATTCATTAATTCTCTTTTTACGGCTCACATAGATAGCCATCTTTGCCTGCCCTGAAATAAAGTTCAAGAGTTGACATTTAAATTTTACACGTTGACTATATTTGAAACCAAAAATGAAATTCTGTTTGCAGAAACTTTCCCCAGATGATCTAAATAAGCAGTCTAGTAGCAGGAACAGGGGTGTAAGCCTCACACATTCTGAAAAGCAATGAAACACTGTTTCTCTCTGGGCACAATAGAGACAGCTGTCATTCACATTAGGATCTAGCACAGAAACAAAAGCATTGACCGCCACTATGCCATGCAAGACCCTCCACTGCAGATCACCAGCTTTTTTTAAGTAACGGTGGTTTGTATAAGCCCCTCCAGACTGGCTTCACATTCTCCCCCAAGCCCAGCTGGGCCCTCCAGGGTGTATCAGTCCGACCACTCAGTTTATCTTTATTCAAGACTTTTACAAGCATATTATACATGGTCTTACCTTTAAGTACATTCAGCCTTTCATTAAGAGCATTTCCCAAATCCAAAAGTGGCCCCATACAATTTTTCAGATCAGGAACAACCTTTAAAACAGGAAATGGATCCTCACAATTGGGATGAGTAGAACCACTGCAGTATGATGTCAAAAGCCCCCGTTCTACTGCTGTGAGCTTACCGTTCCACTTAAGTAGTACCCGACTAAGGAGGCGCGTAGATTTCACTCCCAGGTGAGATGCTAGAGTGGCAGCGTTGTCAAGATTGGGCCCAGCCAGCTCCACCACCTGACCCAGTGTGACGACCTTTGCCTGGCAGAACAGCTTTGATACCGTGGGTCCAAAGTCGCAGAACGTGTCCATACGCCCACCATACACCACCGGCTCTTTTAGAAGCCAGCTCAGAGAGTCAGAACAGCCCATTCTCTCCTTCTTGAACATATTCCACACTCTCATGAGCCCACGATAAAATCCAGGCAATCCGTTGAGGTCTGAGTTCTTAATAGCCATTAGGAACAAGGGCAGGTCTATTCCGAGTCCACAACACCGTCGAAGTATTGCACAGGCTGCTGGTCGCCACACTAGATCTCTAGGCCCAGTGAGCAATCTTTGAATGAACTGGAGGCGGAAGGCTGCACCCCTGCTGGCCAGATGGACTAGCCCTTGACCCCCCTCATCTTTAGGAAGGTACAGCACACTCTGAGGAATCCAGTGCAAGTTGTCCCAGAAAAAGTTCACCAGCACAGCCTGAATCTTGGCCAGGAGGTTGGTTGGAGGATCAACGCATGTTAATCGATGCCATAGCGTTGATGACACCAGGTTGTTGATTACTAACATGCGCCCCCTATACGACAGTTGTGGTAGAATCCATTTCCACTTCCTAAGACGCCCTTCAACTTTTTCCAAGACATTCTTCCAATTCTTATTTGAGAAGGTGTCATTCCCCACAAACACTCCCAGATATTTCATCCCTCCCCTTTTCCATGTCAATCCCCCAGGTAACATGAATTTACTGTTCAGTCCCTCTCCTACCATCAGTGCCTCACTTTTTCCCCAGTTTACCCTAGCCGATGATATCTGACCAAACTTGATAACATTTTTTACTAAGACATCAATATCTCTTTGGTCCTTTACAAAAACAGCTACATCATCGGCATAGGCAGAGAGCTTAAAAGTTGTGCCGCAACCAGCAAAAGCAACTCCAGACAACTCACACCTCAATTTATGCAACAGGGGCTCAATGGCCAGGGAGTACAACATTCCAGACAAAGAACATCCCTTCCTAATTCCCCTTTGAACCTTAAAAGGAGCACTCAAACCACCGTTAATTTTAAGTACACTCTCAATGTCACTGTACAAAACCTTGATCGTAGCTATAAAACCTGGGCTGAGACCGAAAGCTTTCATGGTTTGCCACAAGTGCTGGTGTTCAACCCGGTCAAAAGCCTTTTCCTGATCTATGGAAATAAGACCAGTTTCAACTCCCAATGAACTAGAGATGTCCAAAACGTCCCTAATTAATGCAATGTTGTCAGTGATCAGCCTACCGGGCACACAGTAAGTCTGGTCAACATGGATGACCTCCTTCATCACCTTTCTCAGTCTGTTTGCTAGCACCTTAGAAAGGATCTTGTAATCGGTGCAGAGCAAGGACACTGGCCGCCAGTTCTTAATGTCCTGCACATCCCCTTTCTTCGACAAGAGAGTAATGACGGCCCTTCTGCAACTCTGAGGCAATCGCCCCTCAGTATTCCTCAGTACAGTCAACAAATCCCCTCCGAGCACCGGCCAAAAATACTTATAGAAGTCAACAGGTAACCCGTCTATACCAGGTGCCTTGCCACTTTCCAGACTTTGCAGGGCGTCATGAAGTTCTTCAGGGGACAGTTGAGCTAGACTAAAGAAAAAGTGAGAAGGAGCATCCATATGTGTGGCGTTCAGAAAGCGTGAGCGGACCAGTGCCCCCTGTGCTGTAATACCCAGCAGGCTAGCCAAAGCAGACTTTCTGGATTTGAGAGCTTCTACATGGCCTCTGTCTCCTGTGGAATATGCCAAATTCTCTAGTTCCACCATTTCATCCTCTAGATCTCTCATAGATCTGGCTATGTCTCTAGTGACATTGCGAGTGTACTGCTGGCAAAACTGCTTTATCTGACACTTGCCAATGTCCCACCATTGCTGCAGAGAAATAAATTCAGACCTTCGGCTCCTATATTGGCCCCAGAAAAACTTAAAAGCATCTCTAAAGTTGTTATCATTTAGGAGGCCTGTGTTAAAATGCCAGAAAACACTATTTGTTTTAACACTTCGTATGAAAACCGAGCACTGTACCAGAGAGTGGTCAGAGAAACAAACTGGAAGCATACATTGTTTAAACACATTAAAATTATGTTTAAAACAATAAAACTGATCAAGCCGTGCCATGGATAGTGCGTTATCTTTTAGATGTGTCCATGTATACTGCCTCTGGGTCCCATAAAAAGCTCTCCAAACATCTGTCATTTCACACGAATTAACCAAGCGTGTGAGCCGACTAAGAGATGCAAGATGTGGTTCCCGATGGTTCCTGTCCAACTTGCAATTATCTGTACAGTTAAAGTCCCCTCCCAGAAATAAATACTCCTCACTGTCACATTTACTAATAACATCAGATAACACATCCAGAAAAACTACTCTTTCAGGGCCAAGGGTTGGACCATAAACATTTATAAAAACCAGTGTTGCGTTGTCATACTGCGCACTTACTTTCAGTAGCCGGCCTTCGACTACTTCCTCTACCTCAAGGGAGCATGGCAAAAAATCTCTTGAGAAAAGAATCCCGACCCCACCACTAATATTGGATTTATGACTGAGAATCAATTTTCCAGTCCAATCCCTCTTCCATTCAGTTTCATTATCTGCTGTGCTATGTGTTTCTTGCACAAGCAAGACATCTATTTTCTTCAGCTCAACCAGTTTAAACACAGCAGCTCTTTTCATGTCATCTCTTGCTCCATTCAGATTTAAAGTGACTAATTGTATATTACACATGAGGAGAGTGGGGCTGAACTGTGCCAGAAACAAACGTACACTGACCAAAAAGATAACAATACCCAAACGTGTCTTAATCATCATCATGAAGTTGCAGTTTTACCTTCTGTACAAGTTTTTTCAGTCTGAAGACGTCCTGCTCAGTGAATGTGTTCACCTCCAAGTCCCCTGTGTTTTTCATAAAGCATTTAACTGATTCAATAAAAAGCTGCAAGTCTGGAAAATAATTTTCCACCTTGACCGCCCTCAAACCCTTGGTAACCTGCAAAAACTTCCTGATCTTCAGAAAGGCATAGCTGCCTTCTGTGTCCACCTGTGTACGAGGAGAGGAACCTAACTCACACTCACTTTCGTCTGTGTTCTCGTCAGACAAAGAGGAGGATGGCTTTTTATCTTTTGAAGCCCTCTTCACTTTTAAATGTTCTTGTCTACCGTCAGTCGGCTTCCTTTTAATTGACTTTTTTGATTTTATTTCATCGTCCAACATAATCTCTGCCTCTTCTTCGAGTACAGACTCTGCCACTCTAACAGCAGTCTGCTGTATTTGCGTCCTCCGACCACCACTCGTATCTGGCCCAGCCAATTTGCTATTATCCCTGGTCTCGCTGTTTTCATCTTCCGTTTCATTCTGTTCAACGTCCGCTACCTTCTCATCCTGGCCATCAGCTGTGACCTGCCCAAGTTCTGTCACCTTCTCAGTGTGCTCAACGGTTTTAATATGCTCAGCCTGCACACCTTCTCCTGCCTGCTCAGTCCGTCCATTTTCCTCATGTTCCCCAGCCTCGGTCTTTTTCTGTGTCACCACCTGGTCTGTTTCTCCCACCCGTCGCTCCCCAGCCTCCTGTCTGCCCTGTGCCGACTCGGCCGCGCCGTCTCCAGCCGGAGATGCGCCGTTCGCGGCGGCATCGGTGGACGAAGGCGGCCCTTGAGGCTCAGACCTACCCTCACTCCTTTCGGGACAAGACCTTACTAAATGCCCCTCTGACCCACAGCCAAAACATTTCATCATACCAGAAGTAACAAATACAATATAACCAAAGTCATCAACCTGAATTTCAGCTCCAGATCCAAATCCTCTGCATTATTTTTCAAAATCATGAAACCTTGCCTCCTATGGGACACAACGTGTTTCAAGTGAGGAGACTGGCAACCGGAGGAGACCATTTTTATGGGGGACACTAGTTGTCCGTATCTTGCAAGCTCCTTCTAAAAAGCTGCATTTCTCATGAACGGGGGAGCATTGGAAATGGTGATTCTCTTGGCTGGGTTAACCAGCGGCAGAACGGGAGTCAACATGTCCCTAATCACTACACCACTTTCCACCACCTGGTTGACCTTATCAATATGTCAATAAACATAACTACTGCACCGTTCATTCTGGACGCCGATTTGATGCTCCCATAGCCCACATGCTCACCTACCGCGAGGCAGCACTCCTCCACCGAGCATTTGACCACCGGAGCCACTTTAATCGCGTGCCGGCGTGTCAATTTTTCGAACGCCGTTCCTCCACCTCCCACAGCGGCCATATTGCCCCGCCGGGCCGGTGGCAGCGCTACCGAAAATAAACAACTCCGCTTAAACCTACCACCGAGAAAAACTAACTAAAAACTAAACAACAACAAACCCACAGAAAGTACGTGAAAGGGACCAGACAAAAAAAGTCCAAAACTCAGAAACTCACTCACACCGAAACAACACGCTGCTGCTCCGTACACTCACTCGCACTTCCGCTCAGAGAAAGAGAGGGAGACAGAGAGAGAGAGAGAGAGAGAGAGAGAGAGAGAGAGAGAGAGAGAGAGAGAGACAGACAGAGAGAGCAAGACAGAGAGAGAGACAGAGAGACAGAGAGATAGAGAGAGAGAGAGAGAGAGAGAGATTTTGATTTTAAAAAGTGACTTTTATTTTAGAAAAATACAATCATATTCAAACCACGAGCCAAGAAATAAATTGCGTAGAAAATAAAAGGTAAATCACATCAGTTCTCCAGAAAAAACAAGTTGGTCATCTTTTACTGAGCACACCACTTGCCTGTAAGCCCAGATAGCACTGAATTGCTGGGTATCTTTCAGTTCTTTGTAATAATTGAAATCAAGAATCATCCTGGCTTTTACCATTGTAGTAAACAGCAGCTTTACATCAGTGTCTACTGAGTCTTCTATCTTTCTTTTTCTGCTTACATATATGGCCAGTTTCGCTTGTCCCAGGATGAAATTCATCAGTTGACATTTGTCTTTCACAGTACGTTTATACACAAACCCCAGAATGAAAGTGTGCTTGGAGAAAACCTCCCCCACCTTTCTGAATAAACTCTCCAACAACATGAACAGTGGTACCAGGCGCACGCACTCCAGGTAACAGTGGAAAACAGTTTCTTTGTAAGGGCAAAAAATACATTTATCACTCACACCCTGACCAATAACTGAGAGAAAAGCATTAACTGCTACTATCCCATGCACAATCCTCCACTGCAAGTCAGCAACCTTCTTTGTTAATGGCGGTTTATATAAACCCCTCCAAGCAGGTCTGACATCGACTCCCAAGCCCAGATGACTTCGCCAAGGTGTGTCGACTCGGTCGTGTAGCTTACCCTTGTTTAGACATTTAACCATCATTCCATACAGTAATTTGCCTTTTGCTTCTTCTAAATTTAGAAAAGTACTTCTCTTCTCAGTAAAAAAAAAACCTGAACAGTCATCAAAGCTGGGACGAATACTTAAACAAGGAAAAGGATCATCTACATTAGGCACGATCAAACCATTGCTGTATTCATTTAACAGGACGGATTCATGTCTCGTCAGACAGCGTCTCCAGTGGTCAAGCAGCCTGTTGATGATCCTCACAGAACGCACTCCCAGACCAGCCGCAAGAGCAGCTGCATTGCACAAGTCAGGTCCAGCAGTGTGCACCACCGATTCAAGGGTTAGAAAACCTGCTCTGCAAAACACTTCTGTGACTGCCGATCCTGCCCAGCAGGGTGTGTTCAGACGTCCTCCATGCGCCACAGGCTCCCTCAACAACCAGTACAGGGAGTCGCTTTGCTTTGTCCTCTCTTTCACCACCATCTTCCACACTGTGAAGACACCGCGGTAGAAAGGTGGCAGGGTTTGAAACTTCACAGTCTTCAAATCCATGAGGAACAGTGAGTCATGCAGTCCCAAACCACCAAACCTCTGCAACACTATGTGTGCCAGTGGTCTCCACACCAAGTCTTTCGGGCCATAAAGCAGTCTCTGGAGGAATTGAAGGCGGAACGCAGCGCCTCTACTGGCCAAATGTGCATGTCCTTGTCCTCCTTCCTCCTTTGGGAGAAAAAGGACAGCCTGGGGAATCCAATGTAAATTATCCCAAAAAAAAATCAACTAAAACAGCTTGAATTCTTGCAAGTAAATTTGGAGGGGGGTCAACACAAACTAATCTGTGCCATAATGAGGAGGATACTAGATTGTTGATTACAAGCGTCCTCCCTCTGTAAGACATGCTTGGCAGGAGCCACTTCCACCTTTTAAGCCGGCCTTCTATTTTGTCTAAAATGTTCTCCCAGTTCTTTTCCAACACAGATTCTTCACCCAAATAAACTCCCAAGTACTTTATCCCTCCTTTTTTCCCAAATCAGCCCTCCCGGTTGAACTAAATTGTCAAGTGGCCTTTTCCCAACCATCACGGCTTCACTTTTTTCCCAGTTTACCTTAGCAGATGACAAACTATTGAAAAGACATACAGTCCCCTCCAAGGTATCAATATCACTCTGTTTGTTAATCATTATCATAACGTCATCTGCATATGCTGAGACCTTCACAGCTGTGGTACAACCTGGGAAAAAAACACCTGAGAGTTTTTCCCTGAGTTTGTGAAGGAAAGGCTCAATGAAAGGGAGTACAGCATTCCAGAGAGTGCACATCCTTGACGTACTCCCCTCTGTACAATGAAAGGTGCAGCCAAACCACCATTAATTTTTAGTATACTCACAATGTCACGGTACAGTACCTGGATCTTGGCTATGAAACCTGGGCTGAACCCAAAGGCATTTAGCGTCTGCCACAGGTACTTGTGTTCAACCCGGTCAAAAGCCTTTTCCTGGTCTATGGAAATGAGACCATTATCTACACCCAATGACCCAGAGAGTTCCAAAACGTGCCCAATTAGTGTGATATTGTCACTTATTAACCTGCCGGGCACACAGTAAGTCTGGTCAACATGAATGGCCTTACTCATCACCTCTCTAAGTCTAGAGGCTAAAACTTTAGAGAGGATTTTATAGTGCCCACACAGCAGAGATACAGGTCTCCAGTTCTTCAGGTCTTGTAGATCCCCCTTTTTCGGCAGCAAAGTGATAACTGCCCTTCTACAGCTCAGCGGTAGCTGTCCTCTGCACAAACTGTCCTGAAGCACCTCCAGCAAGTCTTTGCCGACCACAGACCAGAAAGACTTATAAAATTCAACGGGCAGGCCATCAATGCCAGGTGCTTTACAATTGCCCAGGCTCATGAGAGCAGTGTACAGTTCATTCAGAGACAGTTCTGCATCTAACACCGCATTGGTATCACCGTCCACCTGAGGAAGCCCAACATAAAAAGAACTGGCCAACTCTGCATCCTCCACAAATTCACTTTTAAACAGGTCGTTGTAGAAGGAGGTGGCATATCTGCGATCTCAGGGGTTCCCGTTATTGTGGTTCCATCGCCAGAGCGTAACGAATGAATGATCTTCCTCTGACCATTCCTTCGCTCCAAACCAAAAAAAAACTGTGATGGGGCATCCATTTGAGACACATTCATGAAACGTGAACGGACCAGAGCTCCCTGTGCTGTAGTGCCCAACAGGTTGGCTAAGGCAGCCTTTTTAGCTTTAAGGGCTTCAATATGCCCTTGATTTCTTGTAGAATCCACTAAACCCTGTAACTCTACTACTTCAATCTCCAGTTCTTTAAGAGATCTGGTAATGTACTTGGTGACATTGCGAGTATACTCCTGACATAATTGTCTTATCTTGCTCTTTCCTACGTCCCACCATTGCTGTAATGAAGAAAAAGTGTCTTGCTTTTTCCATGCAAAGCCCAAAGAAACTCAACAGCCTCTCTGAAAGTTCTATCATGTAGAAGACCAGTGTTAAAATGCCAATATGCACTCCGTACTTTAACATGCTGAATGAAAAAAGAGCACTGAACAAGACAATGGTCAGAAAAACCAACAGGAGTTATTTGACTTGATTTAAAGATACCAAAATTATGTTTGAAGCAATAAAAACGATCAAGTCTGGCCAGAGATAACAAATTATCCTTGGAGTGACTCCACGTGTACTGCCTGTCACTCTTGTAAAAACCTCTCCAAACATCCTGTAGGCCATGGGTTCCAATCAACCGCTTAAGTTTAGCAGATGAAGCGGGATGAGGCTCTAGATGGTTCCTGTCTAGTTTGGCATTTTCCGTGCAATTGAAATCACCTCCCAGAAACAAAAAGAAATCGGTACAATGGTGAATTACATCACACAAGGTGTTCAGCAGTCTCATTCTCTCAACGCCCGAAACTGGGGCATTTCGCACCCTCATATTGTACTGTGACTTTTAAAATGTGACCACACACTATCTCTTCTACCTCAGAAGAAGAGGGACTGAAACCCTCAGAGAAAAGCACACCAACGCCGCCACTGTTAGTTAATTTGTGGCTTAGGAAGACCTCCCCAGGCCACTCCTTCTTCCAGTCACTTTCATTCACAGCGTCACTGCGAGTTTCTTGAATAAAGACCACATCCAACCCTTTCAATTCTACCAACTTGAAGAGAGAAGCTCTCTTCACATCGCTCCTGGCGCCATTTAGGTTTAAAGACCCTATCTTCAAATTAGCCATGAAAGGGAAAGAAGTTGTCTCTGCAACAAGAAAAGCACATACAAACAATATGAGGAGAACAAACTTTGTCTTAATCATCACTGATTAATTGTGCCTTGACTTTTGTCGTGATTTTCTTGAGCAAGTAAACCTCTTGGTCAGTGAAAGCCCCCTCTTCCTTCCTCAGTCGTGCCACAGACCTGACGCAAGATCTCAAATCGGGGAAGAACTGTTCGGTTTTAACCGCCCTTTGCCCTTTAGTGTCAGTTAAACATTTCCTAATTGTCTCGAGGGGATAAAAAATGGTTTCATCCTCTTGTGATGGTGTCCACTCACTTTCCTCATCCGATGAATCATCCAACACTTTCTTGGCCTTGGCACTACCCAGCTCTTTGTCAGACATTTTCCTTTTACTGCGTTTAGCTGTTAAACCAGTCTCTCCGTAAACATGGTGCCATCTACCAGTTCCTCAATGACCACACTTTCCACACTCTGACCACAGTTCATTTTACCGTTATCACATTTCCTTTCCTCTGCCAGCTTACATTTTTCCGGTTTCTCTCTGGTCTGGGCATTATCGGCATCATTTCGACTCGTAGCTTGGTCCCGTTCCTCACTCTGTTCCCTGTCCTGCGTGTCTGCCTCGGTCTCCTCTACTTTCTCTGCGGACTGCTGTGCACCAGGCGAGTCAGACTCGGCGTTGGGCCGCGGCGCGTCGGGCCGCGGCGCTTCAGGCGGGTTCGAGCTGGTCTGCTGTCCGGCCTCAGGGCAAGACCGAACCACATGTCCTTCTGCACCGCAACCGAAGCATTTCATCGTCTCAGAGGTGGCAAACACGGTATAACTAAAACCGTCCACTTTGAACGGGAAAGTCAGGTTTAAATCGCCCGTGTTGTCTTTAAGGATCATGAACGCCTGTCTTCTGTGACACACAACGTGTCTTAGTTTTGGCGACTTGGACCCCAGCAGAACCAATTTAATGGGGGACACCATCTGCCCGAAACGCGACAGCTCCGTGGCCAACACTTCGTTCTTAATGAACGGAGGCGCGTTTGAAATAGTGACCTTCTTTGCCAGGTTCACCAGCGGGAGAACAGGGGTGAAAGAGTCGCGAATCACGACGCCATTTTCCACAACCTTTCCAACTTTGGCCACGTCATCTAAGAAAATGACAACAGCTTTGTTCATACGCGAAGCAGACTTCACACTTTCAAACCCGACAACCTCTCCGACAGCATAGTTGGCCTCCTCCACTGAACAGCCGACACTCGGCAATATCTTAACCGCATGACGGCGTGCCAGCTTCTCTAGCTCCGCACTACTACTGCCAACGGGCATAGTGCCCGGCTGCCAACCGCACCACCAAACTACGCCCCAAAAAATTGACCACCTAACAACAAACTAATCACGAAAATAGATACAGAAAAGAAGAGAAAGCATGGAAATTTTCACTCACACCGAAGCAAAAAACGCCGTCGCTCCGTTCACTCACTCGCACTTCCACTCGAGAGAGAGAGAGAGAGACAGACAGAGAGAGAGACAGAGAGAGAGACAGAGAGACAGACAGACAGAGAGAGAGAGAGAGAGAGAGAGAGAGAGAGAGAGAGAGAGAGAGAGAGAGAGAGAGAGAGCTACACTAGATGGGACAAGCATCCAGCAGAAACCCTACATGCTGAATTCTGTAGAATGATTCTGAAAATACAAAGGAAAACACGAAACAACGCATGTAGGGCAGAATTAGGCCAGTTTCCATTATTAATACATGTACAAAAAATATCCCTAAATTTCTGGATGCACTTAAATACAAGCCCAACAAATACATTGCACTTTAAAGCTCTGAAAACCCAAGAACTGAACCCCTAAAAGAGTCCCCTGAAGCAGTTGGCTCTGAGACTCACTAACCCTGTAACAAATACTAAGACCAACCAACCTCAGGCCAGCACTGCATCCCAAACAAAGTTTACGATAAATCAGGCTATAAAACAAAGCAAGAACAATTATCTGAAACATTGGAACGCTGAAATCAAAACTCAAAACAAACTAGGAGTCTATCGGGCCCTAAAAACAAACTATGATTTGGAAGAATACCTCTTAACTGTCAGAGACAGGAAGCAGCGACAGATCCTCACCAAATACAGGCTCAGTGACCACAGTCTCGCCATTGAAAAGGGGAGACACAAAAAGACGTGGTTGCCAAAAGAGCAACGATCATGTGGTCAGTACATGACAGATGAGGTGGAGACAGAGGTGCACTTCCTCCTTAAATGTGACAGATTTGAAAAACAGCGCCGGGCTTTTGTCAAGGAACTGGAACATGTGATTCCAGAGTACCAGGAAATGGACGACGCAGGTAAGCTGCGGGTGGTCCTGGGAGGGGGGCCAGCGGCGAGCATTGCAGCAAGATTTATATTATCTTGCCACAACCTGAGAGATAGTGGATGACGGCACCTATTGCTACTATTGTTATTTAATATCATAATCATTGTTGTTGTTGCTGTTATTATTATAATCATTGTTGTATTGTGTTGTTGTTGTTTTATATGCTTTGGCAATATGTACACAAATGTATGTCATGCCAATAAAGCACATATTGAATTGAATTGAATTGAGAGAGACAGAGAGACAGAGAGAGAGAGAGAGACAGAGAGAGAGAGAGAGAGAGAGAGAGAGAGAGAGAGAGAGAGGAGAGAGAGAGACAGACAGACAGACAGAGAGAGAGAGAGAGTCAGAGAGAGACAGAGAGACAGAGAGAGACAGAGAGAGAGAGACAGAGAGACAGACACAGAGAGAGAGAGAGAGAGAGAGAGAGAGAGAGAGAGAGAGAGAGAGAGAGAGAGAGAGAGAGAGAGAGAGAAAGAGAGAGAGAGTCAGAGAGAGACAGAGAGACAGA